>NW_026266906.1:0-17012 GCF_025860055.1 Xyrauchen texanus | reverse complement strand
GTTACGTATTGCTGAATTGGACAAATGGGGTGGATATTATATCATTTTGAAAAAAAATTTGGGGCGTGGCCTGTAGCGCCACCTATGGGCAAATGTTGTCCATTCTGGTTTGTGGGTTCCTGTTGGCCTGTAGTATCAATGTACCAAATTAGAACATTTTTGACCAGAAAACGGGAATTTTGGCGTGGCCTTTAGCTCCCTAGTGGCTTAATGTCGGCCATTCTTGGTTTGTGGGTTCCTGTTGGCCTGTAGTACCATTGTACCAAATTAGAACATTTTAGACCAGAAAATGGGAATTTCGGCATGGCCTGTAGCTTCCTAGGGCTTAATGTTGGCCATTCTTTACAGTACTTCAGAGTGATGTCATCTTGAAGCATGTTAGGTTTGAAAACCATCAGTCAAAATTACATTTGATTTATTGACACGTATATATTGTTAAAATTTGGACATTTACATAAACACCTCTTTCAGCCATTTTGTATCGTATTCATTTTTCCTAAGTAACGCTTTCAAGGATGTCCATTCTACACATGTGTACCAAATTTCAAGTCAATTGGAGCTACGGTTCAGGAGAAGAAGAGTTTTGTAGGTTTTCGCAAATTTTCAACGCACGGAAAATCCATCATGGCGGAAGTTATGGGTTCTTGAGGCTTTTTGTTCCCCATGAGGAATGAGGCATGTACACCAAATTTCAGAAGATTTGGACAAATGGCGTGGAAATTGTATCACTTTGAATTTTGTTTTTTGGGCGTGGCCTGTAGCGCCACCTATGGGCTTAATGTGGGCCATTCTTGGTTTGGGGGTACCGCTGGCATGGAGTATCAATGTGCCAATTTAGAAAATTTTTGACCAGTGACTTTTGAGCTATTGGGGCTCAAGGAGAAGAATAATAATAATAATAATAATAAATATAGCTGCAAGCAGCAATGCGGATTCCTCCTCAAAATGGCAAATCATTTAAAATTGATCAGTAGAGGGTTGGGGTTAAACCCTCTCAATGGATGAATCCAAAAACATGTATTTCTGTCTGAATCCTAAACTAAACATTTTCAATGTACAGGAAAATCCATACCGACCTTATGGATCCTTGAGGCTTTTTTGTTCCCAATGAGAAATGAGGCATGTACACCAAGTTTCAGAAGAATTGGACAAATGGCATGGAAATGGTATCACTTTGAAAATATTTTTTGGGGCGTGGCCTGTAGCGCCACCTATGGGCAAATGTGGGCCATTCTTGGTTTGTGGGTTCCTGTTGGCCTGTAGTATCAATGTACAAAATTAGAAAATATTTGACCAGAAAATGGGAATTTTGGAGTGGCCTGTAGTGCTCCCTAGGGGCTTAATGTGGGCCATTCTTGGTTTGTGGGTTCCTGTTGGCCTGTAGAATCAATGTACCAAATTAGAAAATGTTTGACCAGAAAATGGGAATTTTGGAATTACCTGTAGCTCTCTAATGGCTAATGTTGGCCATTCTTGGTTTGTGGGTTCCTGTTGGCCTGTAGTATCAATGTACCAAATTAGAACATTTTGACCAGAAAATGGGAATTTTGGCATGGCCTGTAGCTCCCTAGGGTGAATGTTGGCCATTCTTGGTTTGTGGGTTCCTGTTGGCCTGTAGTATCAATGTACCAAATTAGAACATTTTTGACCAGAAAACGGAATTTTGGCGTGGCCTTTAGCGCCTCTAGTGGCTTAATGTCGGCCATTCTTGGTTTGTGGGTTCCTGTTGGCCTGTAGTACCATTGTACCAAATTAGAACATTTTAGACCAGAAAATGGGAATTTCGCATGGCCTGTAGCCTCTAGGGGCTTAATGTTGGCCATTCTTTGCACAGTACTTCAGAGTGATGTCATCTTGAAGCATGTTAGGTTTGAAAACCATCAGTCAAAATTACATTTGATTTATTGACACGTATATATTGTTAAAATTTGGACATTTACATAAACACTCTTTCAGCCATTTTGTATCGTGATTCATTTTTCCTAAGTAACGCTTTCAAGGATGTCCATTCTACACATGTGTACCAAATTTCAAGTCAATTGGAGCTACGGTTCAGGAGAAGAAGAGTTTTGTAGGTTTTCGCAAATTTTCAACGCACGGGAAAATCCATCATGGCGGAAGTTATGGGTTCTTGAGGCTTTTTGTTCCCCATGAGGAATGAGGCATGTACACCAAATTTCAGAAGATTTGGACAAATGGCGTGGAAATTGTATCACTTTGAATTTTGTTTTTTGGGCGTGGCCTGTAGCGCCACCTATGGGCTGAATGTGGGCCATTCTTGGTTTGGGGGTACCCGCTGGCATGGAGTATCAATGTGCCAATTTAGAAAATTTTTGACCAGTGACTTTTGAGCTATTGGGGCTCAAGGAGAAGAATAATAATAATAATAATAAATATAGCTGCAAAGCAGCAATGCGGATTCCTCCTCAAAATGGCAAATCATTTCAAATTGATCAGTAGAGGGTTGGGGTTAAACCTCTCAATGGATGAATCCAAAAACATGTATTTCTGTCTGAATCCTAAACTAAACATTTTCAGTCTACAGGAAAATCCATCATACCTTATGGATCCTTGAGGCGCTTTTTGTTCCCAATGAGAAATGAGGCATGTACACCAAGATTCAAAAGAATTGGTTAAATGGCGTGGAAATGGTATCACTTTGAAAATATTTTTTGGGGCGTGGCCTGTAGCCTCCTATGGGCAAATGTGGGTCATTCTTGGTTTGTGGGTTCCTGTTGGCCTGTAGTATCAATGTACATAATTAGAAAATATTTGACCAGAAAATGGGACTTTTGGGAATTACCTGTAGCTCCTCTAGGGGTGAATGTTGGCCATTCTTGGTTTGAGGGTTCCTGTTGACCTGTAGTATCAATGTACCAAATTAGAACATTTTTGACCATAAATGGGAATTTCAAGGTGGCCTCTAGTGCTCCCTAGGGGCTTAATGTTGGCCATTCTTTGTTTGTGGGTTCCTGTTGGCCAGTAGTATCAATGTACCATATTAGAAAATTTTTGACCAGAAAACTAAATTTTGGGAGTGGCCTGTAGCTCTCTAATGGCTTAATGTGGGCCATACTTGGTTTGTGGGTTCCTGTTGGCCTGTAGTATCAATGTACCAAATTATAACTTTTTGACCAGAAAATGGGAATTTCGGCTTGGCCTCTAGCTCACCTAGTGGTGAATGTCGGTCATTCTTGGTTTGTGGATTCCTTTGGCCTGTACTATTAATGTACCAAATTAGAACATTTTTGACCAGAAAATGGGAATTTCGGCATGGCCTGTAGTGCTCCCTAGGGGCTTAATGTTGGCCATTCTTGGTTTGAGGGTTCCTGTTGACCTGCAGTATCAATGTACCAAATTAGAACGCTTTTGACCAGAAAACTAAATTTTGGAGTAGCCTGTAGCTCTCTAAGGGCTTAATGTGGGCCACACTTGGTATGTGGGTTCCTGTTGGCCTGTAGTATCAAAGTACCAAATTAGAAAATTTTTGACCAGAAAATGGGAATTTTGGCTTGTCCTGTAGTGCTCCCTAGTGGCTTAATGTCGGTCATTCTTGGTTTGTGGATTCCTGTTGGCCTGTACTATTCTTGTACCTAATTAGAACATTTTTGACCAGAAAATGGGAATTTTGGCTTGTCCTGTAGTGCCCCTAGTGGCTGTATGTCGGTCATTCTTGGTTTGTGGATTCCTGTTGGCCTGTACTATTAATTTACCAAATTAGAACATTTTTGACCAGAAAATGGGAATTTTGGCATGGCCATTCTTTGCACAGTACTTCAGAGTGATGTCATCTTTAAGCATGTTAGGTTTGAAAACCATCAGTCAAAATTACATTTGATTTATTGACACGTATATATTGTTAAAATTTGGACATTTACATAAACACTCTTTCAGCCATTTTGTATCGTGATTCATTTTTCCTAAGTAACGCTTTCAAGGATGTCCATTCTACACATGTGTACCAAATTTCAAGTCAATTGGAGCTACGGTTCAGGAGAAGAAGAGTTTTGTAGGTTTTCGAAATTTTCAACGTACGGAAAATCCATCATGGCGGAAGTTATGGGTTCTTGAGGCTTTTTGTTCCCCATGAGGAATGAGGCATGTACACCAAATTTCAGAAGATTTGGACAAATGGCGTGGAAATTGTATCACTTTGAATTTTGTTTTTTGGGCGTGGCCTGTAGCGCCACCTATGGGCGTAATGTGGGCCATTCTTGGTTTGGGGGTACCAGCTGGCATGGAGTATCAATGTGCCAATTTAGAAAATTTTTGACCAGTGACTTTTGAGCTATTGGGGCTCAAGGAGAAGAATAATAATAATAATAATAATAAAATAATAATAATAAACATCATAATAGATCTAAGATCAAATATAGCTGCAAGAGCAATGCGATTCCTCCTCAAAATGGCAAATCATTTCAAATTGATCAGTAGAGGGTTGGGGTTAAACCCTCTCAATGGATGAATCCAAAAACATGTATTTCTGTCTGAATCCTAAACTAAACATTTTCAGTCTACAGGAAAATCCATCATACCTTATGGATCCTTGAGGCGCTTTTGTTCCCAATGAGAAATGAGGCATGTACACCAAGATTCAAAAGAATTGGTTAAATGGCGTGGAAATGGTATCACTTTGAAAATATTTTTTGGGGCGTGGCCTGTAGCCTCCTATGGGCAAATGTGGGTCATTCTTGGTTTGTGGGTTCCTGTTGGCCTGTAGTATCAATGTACATAATTAGAAAATATTTGACCAGAAAATGGGACTTTTGGGAATTACCTGTAGCGCCTCTAGGGGTGAATGTTGGCCATTCTTGGTTTGAGGGTTCCTGTTGACCTGTAGTATCAATGTACCAAATTAGAACATTTTTGACCATAAAATGGGAATTTCAAGTGGCCTCTAGTGCTCCCTAGGGGCTTAATGTTGGCCATTCTTTGTTTGTGGGTTCCTGTTGGCCAGTAGTATCAATGTACCATATTAGAAAATTTTTGACCAGAAAACTAAATTTTGGGAGTGGCCTGTAGCTCTCTAATGGCTTAATGTGGGCCATACTTGGTTTGTGGGTTCCTGTTGGCCTGTAGTATCAATGTACCAAATTATAACTTTTTGACCAGAAAATGGGAATTTCGGCTTGGCCTCTAGCCCACCTAGTGGTGAATGTCGGTCATTCTTGGTTTGTGGATTCCTTTGGCCTGTACTATTAATGTACCAAATTAGAACATTTTTGACCAGAAAATGGGAATTTCGGCATGGCCTGTAGTGCTCCCTAGGGGCTTAATGTTGGCCATTCTTGGTTTGAGGGTTCCTGTTGACCTGCAGTATCAATGTACCAAATTAGAACGCTTTTGACCAGAAAACTAAATTTTGGAGTAGCCTGTAGCTCTCTAAGGGCTTAATGTGGGCCACACTTGGTATGTGGGTTCCTGTTGGCCTGTAGTATCAAAGTACCAAATTAGAAAATTTTTGACCAGAAAATGGGAATTTTGGCTTGTCCTGTAGTGCTCCCTAGTGGCTTAATGTCGGTCATTCTTGGTTTGTGGATTCCTGTTGGCCTGTACTATTCTTGTACCTAATTAGAACATTTTTGACCAGAAAATGGGAATTTTGGCTTGTCCTGTAGTGCCCCTAGTGGCGTATGTCGGTCATTCTTGGTTTGTGGATTCCTGTTGGCCTGTACTATTAATTTACCAAATTAGAACATTTTTGACCAGAAAATGGGAATTTTGGCATGGCCATTCTTTGCACAGTACTTCAGAGTGATGTCATCTTTAAGCATGTTAGGTTTGAAAACCATCAGTCAAAATTACATTTGATTTATTGACACGTATATATTGTTAAAATTTGGACATTTACATAAACACGCCTTTCAGCCATTTTGTATCGTGATTCATTTTTCCTAAGTAACGCTTTCAAGGATGTCCATTCTACACATGTGTACCAAATTTCAAGTCAATTGGAGCTACGGTTCAGGAGAAGAAGAGTTTTGTAGGTTTTCGCAAATTTTCAACGTACGGGAAAATCCATCATGGCGGAAGTTATGGGTTCTTGAGGCTTTTTGTTCCCCATGAGGAATGAGGCATGTACACCAAATTTCAGAAGATTTGGACAAATGGCGTGGAAATTGTATCACTTTGAATTTTGTTTTTTGGGCGTGGCCTGTAGCGCCACCTATGGGCGAATGTGGGCCATTCTTGGTTTGGGGGTACCCGCTGGCATGGAGTATCAATGTGCCAATTTAGAAAATTTTTGACCAGTGACTTTTGAGCTATTGGGGCTCAAGGAGAAGAATAATAATAATAATAATAATAAATATAGCTGCAAGCAGCAATGCGGATTCCTCCTCAAAATGGCAAATCATTTCAAATTGATCAGTAGAGGGTTGGGGTTAAACCTCTCAATGGATGAATCCAAAAACATGTATTTCTGTCTGAATCCTAAACTAAACATTTTCAGTCTACAGGAAAATCCATCATACCTTATGGATCCTTGAGGCGCTTTTGTTCCCAATGAGAAATGAGGCATGTACACCAAGATTCAAAAGAATTGGTTAAATGGCGTGGAAATGGTATCACTTTGAAAATATTTTTGGGGGCGTGGCCTGTAGCGCTCCTATGGGCAAATGTGGGTCATTCTTGGTTTGTGGGTTCCTGTTGGCCTGTAGTATCAATGTACATAATTAGAAAATATTTGACCAGAAAATGGGACTTTTGGGAATTACCTGTAGTGCTCCTAGGGGTGAATGTTGGCCATTCTTGGTTTGAGGGTTCCTGTTGACCTGTAGTATCAATGTACCAAATTAGAACATTTTTGACCATAAAATGGGAATTTCAAGTGGCCTCTAGTGCTCCCTAGGGGCTTAATGTTGGCCATTCTTTGTTTGTGGGTTCCTGTTGGCCAGTAGTATCAATGTACCATATTAGAAAATTTTTGACCAGAAAACTAAATTTTGGGAGTGGCCTGTAGCTCTCTAATGGCTTAATGTGGGCCATACTTGGTTTGTGGGTTCCTGTTGGCCTGTAGTATCAATGTACCAAATTATAACTTTTTGACCAGAAAATGGGAATTTCGGCTTGGCCTCTAGCCACCTAGTGGTGAATGTCGGTCATTCTTGGTTTGTGGATTCCTTTGGCCTGTACTATTAATGTACCAAATTAGAACATTTTTGACCAGAAAATGGGAATTTCGGCATGGCCTGTAGTGCTCCCTAGGGGCTTAATGTTGGCCATTCTTGGTTTGAGGGTTCCTGTTGACCTGCAGTATCAATGTACCAAATTAGAACGCTTTTGACCAGAAAACTAAATTTTGGAGTAGCCTGTAGCTCTCTAAGGGCTTAATGTGGGCCACACTTGGTATGTGGGTTCCTGTTGGCCTGTAGTATCAAAGTACCAAATTAGAAAATTTTTGACCAGAAAATGGGAATTTTGGCTTGTCCTGTAGTGCTCCCTAGTGGCTTAATGTCGGT
This sequence comes from Xyrauchen texanus, assembly GCF_025860055.1. Lineage (NCBI taxonomy): Eukaryota > Metazoa > Chordata > Actinopteri > Cypriniformes > Catostomidae > Xyrauchen > Xyrauchen texanus. The sequence goes on along the minus strand of NW_026266906.1, from coordinate 9,552 downwards.
CATTCTTGGTTTGTGGATTCCTGTTGGCCTGTACTATTCTTGTACCGAATTAGAACATTTTTGACCAGAAAATGGGAATTTTGGCTTGTCCTGTAGTGCCCCTAGTGGCTGTATGTCGGTCATTCTTGGTTTGTGGATTCCTGTTGGCCTGTACTATTAATTTACCAAATTAGAACATTTTTGACCAGAAAATGGGAATTTTGGCATGGCCATTCTTTGCACAGTACTTCAGAGTGATGTCATCTTTAAGCATGTTAGGTTTGAAAACCATCAGTCAAAATTACATTTGATTTATTGACACGTATATATTGTTAAAATTTGGACATTTACATAAACACGCTCTTTCAGCCATTTTGTATCGTGATTCATTTTTCCTAAGTAACGCTTTCAAGGATGTCCATTCTACACATGTGTACCAAATTTCAAGTCAATTGGAGCTACGGTTCAGGAGAAGAAGAGTTTTGTAGGTTTTCGCAAATTTTCAACGCACGGGAAAATCCATCATGGCGGAAGTTATGGGTTCTTGAGGCTTTTTGTTCCCCATGAGGAATGAGGCATGTACACCAAATTTCAGAAGATTTGGACAAATGGCGTGGAAATTGTATCACTTTGAATTTTGTTTTTTGGGCGTGGCCTGTAGCGCCACCTATGGGCTGAATGTGGGCCATTCTTGGTTTGGGGGTACCCGCTGGCATGGAGTATCAATGTGCCAATTTAGAAAATTTTTGACCAGTGACTTTTGAGCTATTGGGGCTCAAGGAGAAGAATAATAATAATAATAATAATAATAATAATAAATATAGCTGCAAGCAGCAATGCGGATTCCTCCTCAAAATGGCAAATCATTTCAAATTGATCAGTAGAGGGTTGGGGTTAAACCCTCTCAATGGATGAATCCAAAAACATGTATTTCTGTCTGAATCCTAAACTAAACATTTTCAGTCTACAGGAAAATCCATCATACCTTATGGATCCTTGAGGCGCTTTTGTTCCCAATGAGAAATGAGGCATGTACACCAAGATTCAAAAGAATTGGTTAAATGGCGTGGAAATGGTATCACTTTGAAAATATTTTTTGGGGCGTGGCCTGTAGCCTCCTATGGGCAAATGTGGGTCATTCTTGGTTTGTGGGTTCCTGTTGGCCTGTAGTATCAATGTACATAATTAGAAAATATTTGACCAGAAAATGGGACTTTGGGAATTACCTGTAGCTCCCTAGGGGTGAATGTTGGCCATTCTTGGTTTGAGGGTTCCTGTTGACCTGTAGTATCAATGTACCAAATTAGAACATTTTTGACCATAAAATGGGAATTTCAAGTGGCCTCTAGTGCTCCCTAGGGCTTAATGTTGGCCATTCTTTGTTTGTGGGTTCCTGTTGGCCAGTAGTATCAATGTACCATATTAGAAAATTTTTGACCAGAAAACTAAATTTTGGGAGTGGCCTGTAGCTCTCTAATGGCTTAATGTGGGCCATACTTGGTTTGTGGGTTCCTGTTGGCCTGTAGTATCAATGTACCAAATTATAACTTTTTGACCAGAAAATGGGAATTTCGGCTTGGCCTCTAGCTCCACCTAGTGGTGAATGTCGGTCATTCTTGGTTTGTGGATTCCTTTGGCCTGTACTATTAATGTACCAAATTAGAACATTTTTGACCAGAAAATGGGAATTTCGGCATGGCCTGTAGTGCTCCCTAGGGCTTAATGTTGGCCATTCTTGGTTTGAGGGTTCCTGTTGACCTGCAGTATCAATGTACCAAATTAGAACGCTTTTGACCAGAAAACTAAATTTTGGAGTAGCCTGTAGCTCTCTAAGGGCTTAATGTGGGCCACACTTGGTATGTGGGTTCCTGTTGGCCTGTAGTATCAAAGTACCAAATTAGAAAATTTTTGACCAGAAAATGGGAATTTTGGCTTGTCCTGTAGTGCTCCCTAGTGGCTTAATGTCGGTCATTCTTGGTTTGTGGATTCCTGTTGGCCTGTACTATTCTTGTACCTAATTAGAACATTTTTGACCAGAAAATGGGAATTTTGGCTTGTCCTGTAGTGCCCCTAGTGGCGTATGTCGGTCATTCTTGGTTTGTGGATTCCTGTTGGCCTGTACTATTAATTTACCAAATTAGAACATTTTTGACCAGAAAATGGGAATTTTGGCATGGCCATTCTTTGCACAGTACTTCAGAGTGATGTCATCTTTAAGCATGTTAGGTTTGAAAACCATCAGTCAAAATTACATTTGATTTATTGACACGTATATATTGTTAAAATTTGGACATTTACATAAACACGCTCTTTCAGCCATTTTGTATCGTGATTCATTTTTCCTAAGTAACGCTTTCAAGGATGTCCATTCTACACATGTGTACCAAATTTCAAGTCAATTGGAGCTACGGTTCAGGAGAAGAAGAGTTTTGTAGGTTTTCGCAAATTTTCAACGCATCGGGAAAATCCATCATGGCGGAAGTTATGGGTTCTTGAGGCTTTTTGTTCCCCATGAGGAATGAGGCATGTACACCAAATTTCAGAAGATTTGGACAAATGGCGTGGAAATTGTATCACTTTGAATTTTGTTTTTTGGGCGTGGCCTGTAGCGCCACCTATGGGCTGAATGTGGGCCATTCTTGGTTTGGGGGTACCGCTGGCATGGAGTATCAATGTGCCAATTTAGAAAATTTTTGACCAGTGACTTTTGAGCTATTGGGGCTCAAGGAGAAGAAGAATAATAATAATAATAATAAATATAGCTGCAAGCAGCAATGCGGATTCCTCCTCAAAATGGCAAATCATTTCAAATTGATCAGTAGAGGGTTGGGGTTAAACCCTCTCAATGGATGAATCCAAAAACATGTATTTCTGTCTGAATCCTAAACTAAACATTTTCAGTCTACAGGAAAATCCATCATACCTTATGGATCCTTGAGGCGTTTTTGTTCCCAATGAGAAATGAGGCATGTACACCAAGATTCAAAAGAATTGGTTAAATGGCGTGGAAATGGTATCACTTTGAAAATATTTTTTGGGGCGTGGCCTGTAGCGCTCCTATGGGCAAATGTGGGTCATTCTTGGTTTGTGGGTTCCTGTTGGCCTGTAGTATCAATGTACATAATTAGAAAATATTTGACCAGAAAATGGGACTTTTGGGAATTACCTGTAGCTCCCTAGGGGTGAATGTTGGCCATTCTTGGTTTGAGGGTTCCTGTTGACCTGTAGTATCAATGTACCAAATTAGAACATTTTTGACCATAAAATGGGAATTTCAAGTGGCCTCTAGTGCTCCCTAGGGCTTAATGTTGGCCATTCTTTGTTTGTGGGTTCCTGTTGGCCAGTAGTATCAATGTACCATATTAGAAAATTTTTGACCAGAAAACGAAATTTTGGGAGTGGCCTGTAGCTCTCTAATGGCTTAATGTGGGCCATACTTGGTTTGTGGGTTCCTGTTGGCCTGTAGTATCAATGTACCAAATTATAACTTTTTGACCAGAAAATGGGAATTTCGGCTTGGCCTCTAGCGCCACCTAGTGGTGAATGTCGGTCATTCTTGGTTTGTGGATTCCTTTTGGCCTGTACTATTAATGTACCAAATTAGAACATTTTTGACCAGAAAATGGGAATTTCGGCATGGCCTGTAGTGCTCCCTAGGGGCTTAATGTTGGCCATTCTTGGTTTGAGGGTTCCTGTTGACCTGCAGTATCAATGTACCAAATTAGAACGCTTTTGACCAGAAAACTAAATTTTGGAGTAGCCTGTAGCTCCCTAAGGGCTTAATGTGGGCCACACTTGGTATGTGGGTTCCTGTTGGCCTGTAGTATCAAAGTACCAAATTAGAAAATTTTTGACCAGAAAATGGGAATTTTGGCTTGTCCTGTAGTGCTCCCTAGTGGCTAATGTCGGTCATTCTTGGTTTGTGGATTCCTGTTGGCCTGTACTATTCTTGTAATCGAATTAGAACATTTTTGACCAGAAAATGGGAATTTTGGCTTGTCCTGTAGTGCCCCTAGTGGCGTATGTCGGTCATTCTTGGTTTGTGGATTCCTGTTGGCCTGTACTATTAATTTACCAAATTAGAACATTTTTGACCAGAAAATGGGAATTTTGGCATGGCCATTCTTTGCACAGTACTTCAGAGTGATGTCATCTTTAAGCATGTTAGGTTTGAAAAACCATCAGTCAAAATTACATTTGATTTATTGACACGTATATATTGTTAAAATTTGGACATTTACATAAACACGTCCTTTCAGCCATTTTGTATCGTATTCATTTTTCCTAAGTAACGCTTTCAAGGATGTCCATTCTACACATGTGTACCAAATTTCAAGTCAATTGGAGCTACGGTTCAGGAGAAGAAGAGTTTTGTAGGTTTTCGCAAATTTTCAACGTACGGGAAAATCCATCATGGCGGAAGTTATGGGTTCTTGAGGCTTTTTTGTTCCCCATGAGGAATGAGGCATGTACACCAAATTTCAGAAGATTTGGACAAATGGCGTGGAAATTGTATCACTTTGAATTTTGTTTTTTGGGCGTGGCCTGTAGCGCCACCTATGGGCGAATGTGGGCCATTCTTGGTTTGGGGGTACCGCTGGCATGGAGTATCAATGTGCCAATTTAGAAAATTTTTGACCAGTGACTTTTGAGCTATTGGGGCTCAAGGAGAAGAAGAATAATAATAATAATAATAATATAAATATAGCTGCAAGCAGCAATGCGGATTCCTCCTCAAAATGGCAAATCATTTCAAATTGATCAGTAGAGGGTTGGGGTTAAACCCTCTCAATGGATGAATCCAAAAACATGTATTTCTGTCTGAATCCTAAACTAAACATTTTCAGTCTACAGGAAAATCCATCATACCTTATGGATCCTTGAGGCGTTTTTGTTCCCAATGAGAAATGAGGCATGTACACCAAGATTCAAAAGAATTGGTTAAATGGCGTGGAAATGGTATCACTTTGAAAATATTTTTTGGGGCGTGGCCTGTAGCGCCTCCTATGGGCAAATGTGGGTCATTCTTGGTTTGTGGGTTCCTGTTGGCCTGTAGTATCAATGTACATAATTAGAAAATATTTGACCAGAAAATGGGACTTTTGGGAATTACCTGTAGCGCCTCTAGGGGTGAATGTTGGCCATTCTTGGTTTGAGGGTTCCTGTTGACCTGTAGTATCAATGTACCAAATTAGAACATTTTTGACCATAAAATGGGAATTTCAGGTGGTCTCTAGTGCTCCCTAGGGGCTAATGTTGGCCATTCTTTGTTTGTGGGTTCCTGTTGGCCAGTAGTATCAATGTACCATATTAGAAAATTTTTGACCAGAAAACGAAATTTTGGGAGTGGCCTGTAGCTCTCTAATGGCTTAATGTGGGCCATACTTGGTTTGTGGGTTCCTGTTGGCCTGTAGTATCAATGTACCAAATTATAACTTTTTGACCAGAAAATGGGAATTTCGGCTTGGCCTCTAGCCACCTAGTGGTGAATGTCGGTCATTCTTGGTTTGTGGATTCCTTTGGCCTGTACTATTAATGTACCAAATTAGAACATTTTTGACCAGAAAATGGGAATTTCGGCATGGCCTGTAGTGCTCCCTAGGGCTTAATGTTGGCCATTCTTGGTTTGAGGGTTCCTGTTGACCTGCAGTATCAATGTACCAAATTAGAACGCTTTTGACCAGAAAACGAAATTTTGGAGTAGCCTGTAGCTCCCTAAGGGCTTAATGTGGGCCACACTTGGTATGTGGGTTCCTGTTGGCCTGTAGTATCAAAGTACCAAATTAGAAAATTTTTGACCAGAAAATGGGAATTTTGGCTTGTCCTGTAGTGCTCCCTAGTGGCTTAATGTCGGTCATTCTTGGTTTGTGGATTCCTGTTGGCCTGTACTATTCTTGTACCGAATTAGAACATTTTTGACCAGAAAATGGGAATTTTGGCTTGTCCTGTAGTGCCCCCTAGTGGCGTATGTCGGTCATTCTTGGTTTGTGGATTCCTGTTGGCCTGTACTATTAATTTACCAAATTAGAACATTTTTGACCAGAAATGGGAATTTTGGCATGGCCATTCTTTGCACAGTACTTCAGAGTGATGTCATCTTTAAGCATGTTAGGTTTGAAAACCATCAGTCAAAATTACATTTGATTTATTGACACGTATATATTGTTAAAATTTGGACATTTACATAAACACGCCCTTTCAGCCATTTTGTATCGTGATTCATTTTTCCTAAGTAACGCTTTCAAGGATGTCCATTCTACACATGTGTACCAAATTTCAAGTCAATTGGAGCTACGGTTCAGGAGAAGAAGAGTTTTGTAGGTTTTCGCAAATTTTCAACGTACGGGAAAATCCATCATGGCGGAAGTTATGGGTTCTTGAGGCTTTTTGTTCCCCATGAGGAATGAGGCATGTACACCAAATTTCAGAAGATTTGGACAAATGGCGTGGAAATTGTATCACTTTGAATTTTGTTTTTTGGGCGTGGCCTGTAGCGCCACCTATGGGCTGAATGTGGGCCATTCTTGGTTTGGGGGTACCCGCTGGCATGGAGTATCAATGTGCCAATTTAGAAAATTTTTGACCAGTGACTTTTTGAGCTATTGGGGCTCAAGGAGAAGAAGAATAATAATAATAATAATAATAATAATAATAATAATAATAATAATAATAAAACCATCAATTACAATAGATTCCCTCCTACGGAGGAATCTAATAATAATAATAATAATAATAATAATAATAATAAAACCATCAATTACAATAGATTCCCTCCTACGGAGGAATCTAATAATAATAATAATAATAATAATAATAATAATAATAAAACCATCAATTACAATAGATTCCCTCCTACGGAGGAATCTAATAATAATAAAACCATCAATTACAATAGATTCCCTCCTACGGAGGAATCTAATAATAATAATAATAATAATAATAATAATAATAATAAAACCATCAATTACAATAGATTCCCTCCTACGGAGGAATCTAATAAAACCATCAATTACAATAGATTCCCTCCTACGGAGGAATCTAACAAGCTAGAAACAAGCTAGAAACAAGCTAGAAACAAGCTAGAAACAAGCTAGAAACAAGCTAGAAACAAGCTAGAAACAAGCTAGAAACAAGCTAGAAACAGAACTCAGAAGTGGTGTGACATATAACAAGGACTCCATGACAATGACTGAACAGACAGGGTATAAATACACAGATACTAACAATGAATAACAGGGAACAGCTGGGTACAAATATGACGGGGAACAGCTGAGTGCAATGAACAGTGATTGGTACAGACAAGGATTGTGGGGAATGCAGTTCCAGAGTGAATGGTGACAGTATGGGGAAGAGACCTCTAGTGGACACCCGGGGAAACACAAACCAGACACTGTGACAGTTTTATATCAATATTTTAATCAATATTTTCAAACGTTATAAGTTATAATTATAAAATATATATAATTATATATAATTATAGAAATTATAAGACTGTATACAAAAAACTATGTAAAAAATTTATAATTTTATAACATAGTTTTTAGTTAACATATATATATATATATATATATATATATATATATATATATATATATTTTATAAATATATAAAATGGGCAACTCGATCAAAAGAGTTAACCCACTACCAGCCAAGCTTTGAATACTACTTTTAAGTATCTTGATCAAAAGATTAGCGTACAAGTGCAGGCCAAATATACTTGGACTTTTCTCTCAGTATAAATCAAGTAGGGCCTATACCTAATGTAATTTTAAGTATATTTCTGAGAGGTACATAAAGTATATTTTTGAGAAGTATATAAAATATAGACTGAAAGTATACTTTCTTATTTTTTAGTTGAAAAGAAGTAATAGAACAATTTTGGTAAGTGTTAGCCTTACTAAATGTATAGTTTTATAAAATTGCTGTAGGCTGCAGTAAAATCTGTCAAATATCAACTGCAAATTTGAATGAATTGATTTACCTTTTTCTAACTGGCAGCCTTAAGTAAGATAACAGTTTTTGCAGTTCTACTATAAATCTTGCGTACATATAAATCTTGCGTACATATAAATATACTAATTATACTGATTACTAATAGTGTCTACACTGTTGTACAACCCACAAAAAAACATGAAAACGTGTGTGTTATGATTACATCCCAAATTAAAAAGGTACAATAGTAAAGATAATAGATATTTGCCTAAGTATTAATCCAGGCGCTTATCCACGCGTACGTTATCCACGCGTACGTTATCCACACGCTTATCCACACGTAGGTTATCACACGTCATTGGTCACGGCAATGTACGTGACGATCGACACGATGATTGCTTAGTTTGCAAAGTAAGTGCACAAATCACACCTCATAAAGGATGAGTACTTCCACGTCTCTATCTTGCCTCAAAACTGACCCTTCTTACGGTTTGCGTTCGACGGCCAGGCGTATAAGTACAAGGTAATCCCTTTCGGAATGTCCCTGTCCACTCACGTCTTTACAAAGGTCGCAGAGGCAACTATTGCCCCGCTAAGGAAAGTAGGCATCCACATACTCAATTACCTCGACGACTGGCTCATCCTAGCCCACTCTGGAGAGTCACCAGTTATTCAGGCACCTCAGCCATCCAGGGCTTCAGGTCAACTGTGAAAAGAGCAAGCTCGCCCCGATTCAGAGCTTCTCTTTTCTCGGCATGGAGTTAGACTCAGTCTCAATGACAGCACGTCTCACCAATGAGCGTGCGCAGTCGGTGCTGAAATGCATCACCTTATTCAAGCCAGGCACAGCGGTTCCACTAAAACAATCCCAGAGGCTCCTGGGGCATATGGCATCCTCCGCATCATATGCATCAAGCCACTGGGGTTGATGCATATGAGACCGCTTCAGCAGGAGTCCTCCTACAGCAGGTATCCCGATGCGTTCTGGTCACCACAGATGCCTCCAAACAGGGTTGGGTCGCCGTGTGCAACAGGCACGCAGCCGCTGACTCCTGGATGGGGCCCCGGCTGGGTTGGCACATCAACTGCCTAGAGTTGCTGGCTGTAATCCTTGCCCTGCGGAGATTTCTTCCGCTAATACGGGGCAAGCATGTCTTGATTCACTCAGACAGCACCGCTATGATAGCATACATAAAACGCCAAGGCGGTGTGTGCACTTGTTATATATCACAACATGCCCACCATCTCCTCCTTTAGAGCCAGCAGCGACTCAGGTCTTTGCGCGCCACTCACATCCCGGGCAAACTCAACACGGCAGCGGACACACTATCGCGACAAGGCACGCTCAATGGAGACTGGAGGCTCCACCCCAGGCAGTCCAGCTGATTTGGGAGCAGTTCGTCAAAGCACAGGTAGACCTGTTCGCTTCCCAAGAGACCTCCCACTGCCCGCTCTGGTACTTCCTAGCGGAGACTCCCCTCGGGACAGACGTGCTGGCACAAGTGCTGGGCAAGGTCAGGTAGGACGAGGAACAAGTCCCTCTGGTGGCCCTCTACTGGCCCACACGGACTTGGTTGTCGGATCTCAAACTTCTCTCGACAGCCCCTTCCTTTCGAATTCCCTGAGAAAAGACATCTACGC
>NW_026266905.1:0-17027 GCF_025860055.1 Xyrauchen texanus | reverse complement strand
GGCCAACAGGAACCCACAAACCAAGAATGGCCAACATTCACCACTAGAGTAGCTACAGGCCATGCGAAATTCCCATTTTCTGGTCAAAAATGTTCTAATTTGGTACATTGATACTACAGGCCAACAGGAACCCACAAACCAAGAATGGCCAACATTAAGCCATTAGGGAGCTACAGGCCATTCCCAAAATTCCCATTTTCTGGTCAAACATTTTCTAATTTGGTACATTGATACTACAGGCCAACAGGAACCCACAAACCAAGAATGGCCCACATTAAGCCCCTAGGGAGCTACAGAGCCACTCCAAAATTCCCATTTTCTGGTCAAATATTTTCTAATTTTGTACATTGATACTACAGGCCAACAGGAACCCACAAACCAAGAATGGCCCACATTTGCCCATAGGTGGTGCTACAGGCCACGCCCCAAAAAATATTTTCAAAGTGATACCATTTCCACGCCATTTAACCAATTCTTTTGAATCTTGGTGTACATGCCTCATTTCTCATTGGGAACAAAAAGCCTCAAGGATCCATAAGGTCATGTATGGATTTTCCTGTACACTGAAAATGTTTAGTTTAGGATTCAGACAGAAATACATGTTTTTGGATTCATCCATTGAGAGGGTTTAACCCCAACCCTCTACTGATCAATTTGAAATGATTTGCCATTTTGAGGAGGAATCCGCATTGCTTAGCTATTATTATTAGATTCCTCGTGGAGGAATCTATTATATGGTTTTTATTATTATTATTATTATTATTATTATTATTCTTCTCCTTGAGCCCAAATAGCTCAAAAGTCACTGGTCAAAAGTTTTCTAAATTGGCACATTGATAGTCCATGCCAGCGGTACCCCCAAACCAAGAATGGTCAACATTCGCCCATAGGTGGCGCTACAGGCCACGCCCAAAAAAATATTTTCAAAGTGATACCATTTCCGCCATTTGTCCAAATCTTCTGAAACTTGGTGTACATGCCTCATTTCTCATGGGGAACAAAAAGCCTCAAGAACCCATAACTTCCGCCATGATGGATTTTCCGTACGTTGAAAATTTGCGAAAACCTACAAAACTCTTCTTCTCCTGAACCGTAGCTCAATTGACTTGAAATTTGGTACACATGTGTAGAATTGAAGTCTTTGAAAGCGTTACTTAGGAAAAATGAATCTGATACAAAATGGCTGAAAGAGCGTGTTTATGTAAATGTCCAAATTTTAACAATATATACGTGTCAATAAATCAAATGTAATTTTGACTGATGGTTTTCAAACCTAACATGCTTCAAGATGACATCACTCTGAAGTACTGTCAAAGAATGGCCAACATTAAGCCCTAGGGAGCTACAGGCCATGCCGAAATTCCCATTTTCTGGTCTAAAATGTTCTAATTTGGTACAATGGTACTACAGGCCAACAGGAACCCACAAACCAAGAATGGCCGACATTAAGCCACTAGAGAGCTAAAGGCCACGCCAAAATTCCGTTTTCTGGTCAAAAATGTTCTAATTTGGTACATTGATACTACAGGCCAACAGGAACCCACAAACCAAGAATGGCCAACATTCAGCCCTAGGGAGCTACAGGCCATGCCGAAATTCCCATTTTCTGGTCTAAAATGTTCTAATTTGGTACAATGGTACTACAGGCCAACAGGAACCCACAAACCAAGAATGGCCAACATTAAGCCATTAGGAGCGCTACAGGTAATTCCCAAAAGTCCCATTTTCTGGTCAAACATTTTCTAATTTGGTACATTGATTCTACAGGCCAACAGGAACCCACAAACCAAGAATGGCCCACATTAAGCCCCTAGGGAGCTACAGGCCACTCCAAAATTCCCATTTTCTGGTCAAATATTTTCTAATTTTGTACATTGATACTACAGGCCAACAGGAACCCACAAACCAAGAATGGCCCACATTCGACCATAGGTGGTGCTACAGGCCACGCCCCAAAAAATATTTTCAAAGTGATACCATTTCCACGCCATTTGTCCAATTCTTCTGAAACTTGGTGTACATGCCTCATTTCTCATTGGGAACAAAAAAGCCTCAAGGATCCATAAGGTCGGTATGGATTTTCCTGTACATTGAAAATGTTTAGTTTAGGATTCAGACAAAGACATGTTTTTGAATTCCTTAATTGGGAGGTTTATCCCCAACCATCTACTGATCAATTTTAAATGATTTGCCATTTTGAGGAGGAATCCGCATTGCTGCTTGCAGCTATATTTATTATTATTATTATTATTCTTCTCCTTGAGCCCAAATAGCTCAAAAGTCACTGGTCAAAAATTTTCTAAATTGGCACATTGATACTCCATGCCAGCGGTACCCCCAAACCAAGAATGGCCCACATTCGCCCATAGGTGGCGCTACAGGCCACGCCCAAAAAACAAAATTCAAAGTGATACAATTTCCGCCATTTGTCCAAATCTTCTGAAATTTGGTGTACATGCCTCATTTCTCATGGGGAACAAAAAAGCCTCAAGAACCCATAACTTCCGCCATGATGGATTTTCCCGTGCGTTGAAAATTTGCGAAAACCTACAAAACTCTTCTTCTCCTGAACCGTAGCTCCAATTGACTTGAAATTTGGTACACATGTGTAGAATGGACATCTTTGAAAGCGTTACTTAGGAAAAATGAATCACGATACAAAATGGCTGAAAGGAGTGTTTATGTAAATGTCCAAATTTTAACAATATATCGTGTCAATAAATCAAATGTAATTTTGACTGATGGTTTTCAAACCTAACATGCTTCAAGATGACATCACTCTGAAGTACTGCTAAAGAATGGCCAACATTAAGCCCTAGGGAGCTACAGGCCATGCCGAAATTCCCATTTTCTGGTCTAAAATGTTCTAATTTGGTACAATGGTACTACAGGCCAACAGGAACCCACAAACCAAGAATGGCCGACATTAAGCCACTAGGGAGCTAAAGGCCACGCCAAAATTCCCGTTTTCTGGTCAAAAATGTTCTAATTTGGTACATTGATACTACAGGCCAACAGGAACCCACAAACCAAGAATGGCCAACATTCACCCTAGAGAGCTACAGGCCATGCCGAAATTCCCATTTTCTGGTCTAAAATGTTCTAATTTGGTACAATGGTACTACAGGCCAACAGGAACCCACAAACCAAGAATGGCCAACATTAAGCCATTAGGAGCGCTACAGGTAATTCCCAAAGTCCCATTTTCTGGTCAAACATTTTCTAATTTGGTACATTGATTCTACAGGCCAACAGGAACCCACAAACCAAGAATGGCCCACATTAAGCCCCTAGAGGAGCTACAGGCCACTCCAAAATTCCCATTTTCTGGTCAAATATTTTCTAATTTTGTACATTGATACTACAGGCCAACAGGAACCCACAAACCAAGAATGGCCCACATTCGACCATAGGTGGTGCTACAGGCCACGCCCCAAAAAATATTTTCAAAGTGATACCATTTCCACGCCATTTGTCCAATTCTTCTGAAACTTGGTGTACATGCCTCATTTCTCATTGGGAACAAAAAAGCCTCAAGGATCCATAAGGTCGGTATGGATTTTCCTGTACATTGAAAATGTTTAGTTTAGGATTCAGACAAAAGACATGTTTTTGAATTCATCAATTGGGAGGTTTATCCCCAACCATCTACTGATCAATTTTAAATGATTTGCCATTTTGAGGAGGAATCGCATTGCTGCTTGCAGCTATATTTATTATTATTAGTCTCGTAGGAGGAATCTATTGTATTTGTTATTATTATTATTATTATTATTATTATTATTATTATTATTATTATTCTTCTCCTTGAGCCCCAATAGCTCAAAAGTCACTGGTCAAAAATTTTCTAAATTGGCACATTGATACTCCATGCCAGCTGGTACCCCCAAACCAAGAATGGTCAACATTCAGCCCATAGGTGGCACTACAGGCCACGCCCAAAAACAAAAATTCAAAGTGATATAATTTCCACCCCATTTGTCCAAATCTTCTGAAACTTTGTAAACATGCCTCATTTCTCATAGGGAACAAAAAGCCTCAAGGACCCATACTTCTGCCATTATGGATTTTCCTGTACAGTGAAAATTTTGGAAAACCTACAAAACTCTTCTTCTCCTGAACCTCAGCTCCAATTGACTTGGAATTTGGCACACGTGTGTAGTATGTATGTCTTTCCAAGCGTTACTTAGCAAAAATGAATACAATACAAAATGGCTGAAATGGGCGTGTTTATGTAAATGTACACACAAAAGATGATCAAAAATTTTTAAAATCCCATTGATTTACAATGGCTGAGCAAAAGTGCTCCCTCTACTGGACAAATATGGTCCACATGTAAAATCCCATTCACTTACATTGGCTGAGCAAAGAGGCTCCCTCTACTGGAGTAACTCTGTCTACCACATGCAGCTCTTCTGTAGCAATCTCTCTAATGAAGCATTTAGGTCTCCTAGTGGGTGGAGCTCAGACTTAGACTACAGAAGACATTTTGCGTCTGCATGGAGGTATGTCAAATCAATTGTGTGTCTTAATGCTTTCCAGTTTGAACATTCAAGCGATTTTACACTATTCAACTCAACAAAGGCAAAACAACTCAAATAAATGTTTTCGAGCAGTTTGTGTGACACAGCGGCGAGCAGCGTCGCGTCTAGCGTTCATGCGCCGATGAGAGTTAAGCTTTCCCTTCTTCGCGTTTCAACGGACAATTTCATACACCAAAATACATGATATATTGGGGTGTCTGCTATATCTCAAGTGAACAAACAGTTGATAAAGAAATCGGGTATCAATATATTGAATTATGAATTATTGAAGGGGTCTAGTGATGCGCTGTGATGTCCTGTTAGATTTTTCTCTATCGAGACAGCGTTAGCGTATCAAAACTTCCGAGTATGATGTTGTTTAATTGTCTCTGACAACCACGCCAATCCTCGGTGAGATCATTTTGCTTCGCATCTTCCACGAAGGTTTGTTGGTTGTGTACAATGGTTGCCTGCTTGAACATTCAAGCGATTTTACACTATTCAACTCAACAAAGGCAAAACAACTCAAATAAATGTTTTCGAGCAGTTTGTGTGACACAGCGGCGAGCAGCGTCGCGACTAGCGCTTCGCTGCGCCGATGAGAGTTAAGCTTTCACAGCTTCATGCGTTTGAGCGGACAATTTCATACACCAAAATACATGATATATTGGGGTGTCTGTTATGTATCAAGTGAACAAACAGTTGATAAAGAAATTGGGTATCAATATATTTAATTATGAATTATTGTGAACAACACGGATGCGCTGTGGTGTCCTGTTAAGATTTTTCTCTCGAAACAGCGTTAACAGCTTAAACAAAATACTGCGTTATTTTTGCACATACAGATACATTTAATACATCGTCACAAACTATGAAAGTTGTACTTTTATTTGTTGTAAAATAAAGAAAATAAACCGTGTGCTCTTTGTCTAAGCGAATATCTTTCTGAAACACGTCACAAAAACTTACACAAACATGAAACATATGTCTAAAGAAAGTAGGGATGGGCTGATCAATCCTAGCGTATCAAAACTTCCGAGAATGATGTTGTTTAATTGTCTCTGACAACACGCTAAACCATGGCGAGATCATTTTGCTCGCATCATCATGAAGGTTTGTCGGTTGTATACAATGTTTGCCTGTTTGAACATTCAAGCGATTTTACACTATTCAACTCAACAAATGTCAAAACAACTCAAATACATGTTTGCGAGCTGTTTGTGTGACACAGCGAGCAGCGTCGGCGTCTAACTCACGCACTCCGATGTCTTTAGCTGCTGCTTGCGTCTGAGCGGACAATTTCATACAACAGAGTGTCAAAATACATGATATATTGAGGAGTCTGTTATGTCTCAAGTGAACAAACAGTTGAGAAAGAAATCTGGAATAATTATATTTTATTCTGGCATTATTCAGATGGCGTCCTGCTATATTTTTCTCTCGAAACAGCGGAAACAACTTAAACAAAATACTGCGTCATTTTTGCCCATACAGAAACATGCAAGACATCATTACTGAACTATGAAATGTGTACTTTTATTTGTGTACACTTACAATAACAACAAAACCTTGTGCTTTTGTAAAATAAATAAACAGGGTGCTCAGTCTCTGTCTTAGCGATTATTTTTCTGAAACCGTCACAAAATTCAAGTGAACAAAATCAACCATTCACGCAGTCTGTATTTTATCATCTCACAATGAATACAAATGCAACAAGCATGGCACAAAACGAAAATAATGATACTTCTCAGTTCTCAAAAGATTAAACTGAACTGTGCCTTAAGTATCGTATCATGCGATAAAAGCCTCTTAAAGAGACAGTAACAATTTAGCCTTAGGTCCTGAACATAGACATTCCCAAGTAATTGAGAAGTACAAATGGTATTATTTTAAGTTTTTTATTTCTCTCTTACCTTGTAAAATGCCACGTTTTTGAATGGCATGTAAACACAATCACTCCATTTTTTCACTGGATCTGTTGCTATTTTAATGATTTAAAAATCAAAGCACTGACCATTTAAAGTGTGAGCTTGTAGGCTACATTTTGAAATAGTTATAAACAGTCACAGCTATACAGTGTTATTATGTGCCTAGATAGTCTTTCAAATAAAATTGCTTGTGATATGCTTATGTAAATCACACAAAAAAACAGAAAAAAAATCTTAGAGAGAAGTGAAAGTGAAAGTAGAGATTTTCAAAGTGATTTTTCATTCAAAGTGATACAATTTCCATGCCATTTGTCTAAATCTTCTGAAACTTGGTGTACATGCCTCATTCCTCATGGGGAACAAAAAAGCCTTAAGGACCCATAACTTTCACCATGATGGATTTTCCCGTGCGTTGAAAATTTGCGAAAACCTAAAAATACTCTTCTTCTCCTGAACCGTAGCTCAATTGACTTGAAATTTGGTACACATTTGTAGAATGGACATCCTTGAAAACATTACTTAGGAAAAATGAATGTGATACAAAATGTCTGAAAGGAGTGTTTATGTAAATGTCCAAATTTTAACAATATATACCTGTCAATAAATCAAATGTAATTTTGACTGATGGTTTTCAAACCTAACATGCTTCAAGATGACATCACTCTGAAGTACTAGCATAAAGAATGGCCGACATTAAGCCCTAGAGAAGCTACAGGCCATGTCGAAATTCCCATTTTCTGGTCTAAAATGTTCTAATTTGGTACAATGGTACTACAGGCCAACAGGAACCCACAAACCAAGAATGGCCGACATTAAGCCACTAGAGAAGCTAAAGGCCACGCCAAAATTCCGTTTTCTGGTCAAATTTTTTTTAATTTGGTACATTGATACTACAGGCAGACAGGAACCCACAAACCAAGAATGGACAACATTCACCCCTAGAGGAGCTACAGGCCATGCCAAAATTCCCATTTTCTGGTCAAAAATGTTCTAATTTGGTACACTGATACTACATGCCAACAGGAACCCACAAACCACGAATGGCCAACATTAAGCCATTAGGAAGCTACAGGTAATTCCAAAAATCCCATTTTCTGGTCAAACATTTTCTAATTTGGTGTATTGATTCTACAGGCCGACAGGAACCCACAAACCAAGAAAGGCCCACATTAAGCCCCTAGGAGTGCTACAGAGCCACTCCAAAATTCCCATTTTCTGGTCAAATATTTTCTAATTTTGTACATTTATACTACAGGCCAACAGGAACCCACAAACCAAGAATGACCAACATTTGCCCATAGGTGGGCTACAGGCCACGCCCCAAATTTTTTTTCAAAATGATATAATATCCACCCCATTTGTCCAATTCTTCTGAAACTTGGTGTACATGCGCATTTCTCATTGGGAACAAAAAAGCCTCAAGGATCCATAAGGTCGGTATGGATTTTCCTGTACATTGAAAATGTTTTGTTTAGGAATCAGGCGAAGACATGTTTTTGAATTCCTTAATTGGGAGGGTTTATCCCCAACCATCTACTGATCAATTTTAAATGATTTGCCATTTTGAGGAGGAATCCGCATTGCTGCTTGCAGCTATATTTATTATTATTATTATTATTCTTCTCCTTGAGCCCCAATAGCTCAAAAGTCACTGGTCAAAAGTTTTCTAAATTGGCACATTGATACTCCATGCCAGCGGGTACCCCCAAACCAAGAATGGTCCACATTCGCCCATAGGTGGCGCTACAGGCCACGCCCAAAAAACATATATTCAAAGTGATACCATTTCCACGCCATTTGTCCAAATCTTCTGAAACTTGGTGTACATGCCTCATTTCTCATGGGGAACAAAAAGCCTCAAGAACCCATAACTTCCGCCATGATGGATTTTCCGTGCGTTGAAAATTTGCGAAAACCTACAAAACTCTTCTTCTCCTGAACCGTAGCTCAATTGACTTGAAATTTGGTACACATGTGTAGAATGGACAGTCTTTGAAAGCGTTACTTAGGAAAAATGAATCTGATACAAAATGGCTGAAAGAGTGTTTATGTAAATGTCCAAATTTTAACAATATATACGTGTCAATAAATCAAATGTAATTTTGACTGATGGTTTTCAAACCTAACATGCTTCAAGATGACATCACTCTGAAGTACTCGTAAAGAATGGCCAACATTAAGCCCTAGAGGCAGCTACAGGCCATGCCGAAATTCCCATTTTCTGGTCTAAAATGTTCTAATTTGGTACAATGGTACTACAGGCCAACAGGAACCCACAAACCAAGAATGGCCGACATTAAGCCACTAGGGAGCTAAAGGCCACGCCAAAATTCCCGTTTTCTGGTCAAAAATGTTCTAATTTGGTACATTGATACTACAGGCCAACAGGAACCCACAAACCAAGAATGGCCAACATTCACCCCTAGGGAGCACTACAGGCCATGCCGAAATTCCCATTTTCTGGTCTAAAATGTTCTAATTTGGTACAATGGTACTACAGGCCAACAGGAACCCACAAACCAAGAATGGCCAACATTAAGCCATTAGAGGAGCTACAGGTAATTCCCAAAAGTCCCATTTTCTGGTCAAACATTTTCTAATTTGGTACATTGATTCTACAGGCCAACAGGAACCCACAAACCAAGAATGGCCCACATTAAGCCCCTAGGGAGCGCTACAGGCCACTCCAAAATTCCCATTTTCTGGTCAAATATTTTCTAATTTTGTACATTGATACTACAGGCCAACAGGAACCCACAAACCAAGAATGGCCCACATTCGACCATAGGTGGTGCTACAGGCCACGCCCCAAAAAATATTTTCAAAGTGATACCATTTCCACGCCATTTGTCCAATTCTTCTGAAACTTGGTGTACATGCCTCATTTCTCATTGGGAACAAAAAAGCCTCAAGGATCCATAAGGTCGGTATGGATTTTCCTGTACATTGAAAATGTTTAGTTTAGGATTCAGACAAAGACATGTTTTTGAATTCCTTAATTGGGAGGTTTATCCCCAACCATCTACTGATCAATTTTAAATGATTTGCCATTTTGAGGAGGAATCCGCATTGCTGCTTTGCAGCTATATTTATTATTATTATTATTATTATTATTATTACTTCTCCTTGAGCCCCAATAGCTCAAAAGTCACTGGTCAAAAATTTTCTAAATTGGCACATTGATACTCCATGCCAGCGGTACCCCCAAACCAAGAATGGCCCACATTCGCCCATAGGTGGCCTACAGGCCACGCCCAAAAAACAAAATTCAAAGTGATACAATTTCCACGCCATTTGTCCAAATCTTCTGAAATTTGGTGTACATGCCTCATTCCTCATGGGGAACAAAAAGCCTCAAGAACCCATAACTTCGCCATGATGGATTTTCCCGTGCGTTGAAAATTTCGAAAACCTACAAAACTCTTCTTCTCCTGAACCGTAGCTCAATTGACTTGAAATTTGGTACACATGTGTAGAATGGACATCCTTGAAAGCGTTACTTAGGAAAAATGAATCACGATACAAAATGGCTGAAAGGCGTGTTTATGTAAATGTCCAAATTTTAACAATATATACGTGTCAATAAATCAAATGTAATTTTGACTGATGGTTTTCAAACCTAACATGCTTCAAGATGACATCACTCTGAAGTACTGTGCAAAGAATGGCCATGCCAAAATTCCCATTTTCTGGTCAAAAATGTTCTAATTTGGTAAATTAATAGTACAGGCCAACAGGAATCCACAAACCAAGAATGACCGACATCAGCCACTAGGGGCACTACAGGACAAGCCAAAATTCCCATTTTCTGGTCAAAAATGTTCTAATTCGGTACAAGAATAGTACAGGCCAACAGGAATCCACAAACCAAGAATGACCGACATTAGCCACTAGGGAGCACTACAGGACAAGCCAAAATTCCCATTTTCTGGTCAAAAATTTTCTAATTTGGTACTTTGATACTACAGGCCAACAGGAACCCACATACCAAGTGTGGCCCACATTAAGCCCTTAGAGAGCTACAGGCTACTCCAAAATTTAGTTTTCTGGTCAAAAGCGTTCTAATTTGGTACATTGATACTGCAGGTCAACAGGAACCCTCAAACCAAGAATGGCCAACATTAAGCCCTAGGGAGCACTACAGGCCATGCCGAAATTCCCATTTTCTGGTCAAAAATGTTCTAATTTGGTACATTAATAGTACAGGCCAAAGGAATCCACAAACCAAGAATGACCGACATTCACCACTAGGTGAGCTAGAGGCCAAGCCGAAATTCCCATTTTCTGGTCAAAAATGTTATAATTTGGTACATTGATACTACAGGCCAACAGGAACCCACAAACCAAGTATGGCCCACATTAAGCCATTAGAGAGCTACAGGCCACTCCCAAAATTCCATTTTCTGGTCAAACATTTTCTAATTTGGTACATTGATACTACAGGCCAACAGGAACCCACAAACCAAGAATGGCCCACATTCAAGCCATCTAGAGGCAGCTACAGAGCCACTCCAAAATTCCCATTTTCTGGTCAAATATTTTCTAATTTTGTACATTGATACTACAGGCCAACAGGAACCCACAAACCAAGAATGACCCACATTTGCCCATAGGTGGTGCTACAGGCCACGCCCCAAAAAATATTTTCAAAGTGATACCATTTCCACGCCATTTAACCAATTCTTCTGAATCTTGGTGTACATGCCTCATTTCTCATTGGGAACAAAAAAGCCTCAAGGATCCATAAGGTCATGTATGGATTTTCCTGTAGACTGAAAATGTTTAGTTTAGGATTCAGACAGAAATACATGTTTTTGGATTCATCCATTGAGAGGGTTTAACCCCAACCCTCTACTGATCAATTTGAAATGATTTGCCATTTTGAGGAGGAATCCGCATTGCTGCTTTGCAGCTATATTTATTATTATTATTATTATTCTTCTCCTTGAGCCCCAATAGCTCAAAAGTCACTGGTCAAAAATTTTCTAAATTGGCACATTGATACTCCATGCCAGCAGGTACCCCCAAACCAAGAATGGCCCACATTACGCCCATAGGTGGCCTACAGGCCACGCCCAAAAAACAAAATTCAAAGTGATACAATTTCCGCCATTTGTCCAAATCTTCTGAAATTTGGTGTACATGCCTCATTCCTCATGGGGAACAAAAAGCCTCAAGAACCCATAACTTCCGCCATGATGGATTTTCCCGTACGTTGAAAATTTCGAAAACCTACAAAACTCTTCTTCTCCTGAACCGTAGCTCAATTGACTTGAAATTTGGTACACATGTGTAGAATGGACATCCTTGAAAGCGTTACTTAGGAAAAATGAATCACGATACAAAATGGCTGAAAGACGTGTTTATGTAAATGTCCAAATTTTAACAATATATACGTGTCAATAAATCAAATGTAATTTTGACTGATGGTTTTCAAACCTAACATGCTTAAAGATGACATCACTCTGAAGTACTGTGCAAAGAATGGCCATGCCAAAATTCCCATTTTCTGGTCAAAAATGTTCTAATTTGGTAAATTAATAGTACAGGCCAACAGGAATCCACAAACCAAGAATGACCGACATACGCCACTAGGGGCACTACAGGACAAGCCAAAATTCCCATTTTCTGGTCAAAAATGTTCTAATTCGGTTACAAGAATAGTACAGGCCAACAGGAATCCACAAACCAAGAATGACCGACATTAAGCCACTAGGGAGCACTACAGGACAAGCCAAAATTCCCATTTTCTGGTCAAAAATTTTCTAATTTGGTACTTTGATACTACAGGCCAACAGGAACCCACATACCAAGTGTGGCCCACATTAAGCCCTTAGAGAGCTACAGAGCTACTCCAAAATTTCGTTTTCTGGTCAAAAGCGTTCTAATTTGGTACATTGATACTGCAGGTCAACAGGAACCCTCAAACCAAGAATGGCCAACATTAAGCCCCTAGGGAGCACTACAGGCCATGCCGAAATTCCCATTTTCTGGTCAAAAATGTTCTAATTTGGTACATTAATAGTACAGGCCAAAGGAATCCACAAACCAAGAATGACCGACATTCACCACTAGGTGAGCTAGAGGCCAAGCCGAAATTCCCATTTTCTGGTCAAAAAGTTATAATTTGGTACATTGATACTACAGGCCAACAGGAACCCACAAACCAAGTATGGCCCACATTAAGCCATTAGAGGAGCTACAGGCCACTCCCAAAATTTAGTTTTCTGGTCAAAAATTTTCTAATATGGTACATTGATACTACTGGCCAACAGGAACCCACAAACAAAGAATGGCCAACATTAAGCCCTAGGGAGCACTAGAGGCCACTTGAAATTCCCATTTTATGGTCAAAAATGTTCTAATTTGGTACATTGATACTACAGGTCAACAGGAACCCTCAAACCAAGAATGGCCAACATTCACCCCTAGGGAGCTACAGGTAATTCCCAAAAGTCCCATTTTCTGGTCAAATATTTTCTAATTATGTACATTGATACTACAGGCCAACAGGAACCCACAAACCAAGAATGACCCACATTTGCCCATAGGAGGCTACAGGCCACGCCCCAAAAATATTTTCAAAGTGATACCATTTCCACGCCATTTAACCAATTCTTTTGAATCTTGGTGTACATGCCTCATTTCTCATTGGGAACAAAAACGCCTCAAGGATCCATAAGGTATGATGGATTTTCCTGTAGACTGAAAATGTTTAGTTTAGGATTCAGACAGAAATACATGTTTTTGGATTCATCCATTGAGAGGGTTTAACCCCAACCCTCTACTGATCAATTTGAAATGATTTGCCATTTTGAGGAGGAATCCGCATTGCTGCTTGCAGCTATATTTATTATTATTATTATTATTCTTCTCCTTGAGCCCCAATAGCTCAAAAGTCACTGGTCAAAAATTTTCTAAATTGGCACATTGATACTCCATGCCAGCGGTACCCCCAAACCAAGAATGGCCCACATTCGCCCATAGGTGGCGCTACAGGCCACGCCCAAAAAACAAAATTCAAAGTGATACAATTTCCAGCCATTTGTCCAAATCTTCTGAAATTTGGTGTACATGCCTCATTCCTCATGGGGAACAAAAAGCCTCAAGAACCCATAACTTCCGCCATGATGGATTTTCCCGTGCGTTGAAAATTTCGAAAACCTACAAAACTCTTCTTCTCCTGAACCGTAGCTCCAATTGACTTGAAATTTGGTACACATGTGTAGAATGGACATCCTTGAAAGCGTTACTTAGGAAAAATGAATCACGATACAAAATGGCTGAAAGAGCGTGTTTATGTAAATGTCCAAATTTTAACAATATATACGTGTCAATAAATCAAATGTAATTTTGACTGATGGTTTTCAAACCTAACATGCTTCAAGATGACATCACTCTGAAGTACTGCATAAAGAATGGCCAACATTAAGCCCCTAGAGACGCTACAGGCCATGCCGAAATTCCCATTTTCTGGTCTAAAATGTTCTAATTTGGTACAATGGTACTACAGGCCAACAGGAACCCACAAACCAAGAATGGCCGACATTAAGCCACTAGAGAGCTAAAGGCCACGCCAAAATTCCGTTTTCTGGTCAAAAATGTTCTAATTTGGTACATTGATACTACAGGCCAACAGGAACCCACAAACCAAGAATGGCCAACATTCACCCTAGAGAGCTACAGGCCATGCGAAATTCCCATTTCTGGTCTAAAATGTTCTAATTTGGTACAATGGTACTACAGGCCAACAGGAACCCACAAACCAAGAATGGCCAACATTAAGCCATTAGAGAGCTACAGGTAATTCCCAAAAGTCCCATTTTCTGGTCAAACATTTTCTAATTTGGTACATTGATTCTACAGGCCAACAGGAACCCACAAACCAAGAATGGCCCACATTAAGCCCCTAGGAGCAGCTACAGGCCACTCAAAATTCCCATTTTCTGGTCAAATATTTTCTAATTTTGTACATTGATACTACAGGCCAACAGGAACCCACAAACCAAGAATGGCCCACATTTGACCATAGGTGGTGCTACAGGCCACGCCCCAAAAAATATTTTCAAAGTGATACCATTTCCAGCCATTTGTCCAATTCTTCTGAAACTTGGTGTACATGCCTCATTTCTCATTGGGAACAAAAAAGCCTCAAGGATCCATAAGGTCGGTATGGATTTTCCTGTACATTGAAAATGTTTAGTTTAGGATTCAGACAGAAAGACATGTTTTTGAATTCATTCATTGGGAGGGTTTATCCCCAACCATCTACTGATCAATTTTAAATGATTTGCCATTTTGAGGAGGAATCCGCATTGCTGCTTGCAGCTATATTTATTATTATTATTATTATTATTCTTCTCCTTGAGCCCCAATAGCTCAAAAGTCACTGGTCAAAAATTTTCTAAATTGGCACATTGATACTCCATGCCATGGTACCCCCAAACCAAGAATGGCCCACATTCGCCCATAGGTGGCGCTACAGGCCACGCCCAAAAAACAAAATTCAAAGTGATACAATTTCCACGCCATTTGTCCAAATCTTCTGAAATTTGGTGTACATGCCTCATTCCTCATGGGGAACAAAAAGCCTCAAGAACCCATAACTTCCGCCATGATGGATTTTCCCGTGCGTTGAAAATTTGCGAAAACCTACAAAACTCTTCTTCTCCTGAACCGTAGCTCCAATTGACTTGAAATTTGGTACACATGTGTAGAATGGACATCCTTGAAAGCGTTACTTAGGAAAAATGAATCCGATACAAAATGGCTGAAAGAGCGTGTTTATGTAAATGTCCAAATTTTAACAATATATCGTGTCAATAAATCAAATGTAATTTTGACTGATGGTTTTCAAACCTAACATGCTTCAAGATGACATCACTCTGAAGTACTGTGCAAAGAATGGCCATGCCAAAATTCCCATTTTCTGGTCAAAAATGTTCTAATTTGGTAAATTAATAGTACAGGCCAACAGGAATCCACAAACCAAGAATGACCGACATTACGCCACTAGGGGCACTACAGGACAAGCCAAAATTCCCATTTTCTGGTCAAAAATGTTCTAATTTGGTACAATGAATAGTACAGGCCAACAGGAATCCACAAACCAAGAATGACCGACATTAAGCCACTAGGGAGCACTACAGGACAAGCCAAAATTCCCATTTTCTGGTCAAAAATTTTCTAATTTGGTACTTTGATACTACAGGCCAACAGGAACCCACATACCAAGTGTGGCCCACATTAAGCCCTTAGAGAGCTACAGGCTACTCCAAAATTTAGTTTTCTGGTCAAAAGCGTTCTAATTTGGTACATTGATACTGCAGGTCAACAGGAACCCTCAAACCAAGAATGGCCAACATTAAGCCCTAGGGAGCACTACAGGCCATGCCGAAATTCCCATTTTCTGGTCAAAAATGTTCTAATTTGGTACATTAATAGTACAGGCCAAAGGAATCCACAAACCAAGAATGACCGACATTCACCACTAGGTGAGCTAGAGCCAAGCCGAAATTCCCATTTTCTGGTCAAAAAGTTATAATTTGGTACATTGATACTACAGGCCAACAGGAACCCACAAACCAAGTATGGCCCACATTAAGCCATTAGAGAGCTACAGGCCACTCCCAAAATTTCGTTTTCTGGTCAAAAATTTTCTAATATGGTACATTGATACTACTGGCCAACAGGAACCCACAAACAAAGAATGGCCAACATTAAGCCCTAGGGAGCACTAGAGGCCACTTGAAATTCCCATTTTATGGTCAAAAATGTTCTAATTTGGTACATTGATACTACAGGTCAACAGGAACCCTCAAACCAAGAATGGCCAACATTCACCCCTAGGGAGCTACAGGTAATTCCCAAAAGTCCCATTTTCTGGTCAAATATTTTCTAATTATGTACATTGATACTACAGGCCAACAGGAACCCACAAACCAAGAATGACCCACATTTGCCCATAGGGGTGCTACAGGCCACGCCCCAAAAAATATTTTCAAAGTGATACCATTTCCATGCCATTTAACCAATTCTTTTGAATCTTGGTGTACATGCCTCATTTCTCATTGGGAACAAAAACGCCTCAAGGATCCATAAGGTATGATGGATTTTCCTGTAGACTGAAAATGTTTAGTTTAGGATTCAGACAGAAATACATGTTTTTGGATTCATCCATTGAGAGGTTTAACCCCAACCCTCTACTGATCAATTTGAAATGATTTGCCATTTTGAGGAGGAATCCGCATTGCTGCTTTGCAGCTATATTTATTATTATTATTATTATTATTCTCCTTGAGCCCCAATAGCTCAAAAGTCACTGGTCAAAAATTTTCTAAATTGGCACATTGATACTCCATGCCAGCGGGTACCCCCAAACCAAGAATGGCCCACATTCAGCCCATAGGTGGCGCTACAGGCCACGCCCAAAAAACAAAATTCAAAGTGATACAATTTCCACGCCATTTGTCCAAATCTTCTGAAATTTGGTGTACATGCCTCATTCCTCATGGGGAACAAAAAGCCTCAAGAACCCATAACTTCCGCCATGATGGATTTTCCCGTACGTTGAAAA
>NW_026266904.1:0-17076 GCF_025860055.1 Xyrauchen texanus | reverse complement strand
ATATGCACAACATTTAGTTTCAAGAAGGGAAAAGGCACTCTAATGTGTTTATGCATCAGTTACTCTGTGTCAGCAAAACTAATAGTGGATCTGGATATGGAATATGATAGCTCTAAGTGTCATCTTTCATTAGAGCCCACAATTATGACTGTACGTTGAAGCGTTCAAAAGTTGCAGCCTTTTTGTCCTAGGTTTCCAAAGTGACCTTTTGGAGTATCCAAAAGGCACTTTTGTAAAACGCCTGGGTGTACCCTTAGAAAAACATGTGTAAAATATTCATTTTTTTATGATATTGTTATAACATTTGAACCTGGACTAGGTAAGGATTCATGCTGTGATCCCATTGTGTTCTCAAGCTAATAGCTACAAGTTATAGTCATCTGCAGGCATCTGTATGCAAAAAAAAATTTCAGGCGGAAAAAGAAAATTCTATTTCATTGTGTTCAAACTTCTATTACTCAAAATCAGTAGCACTTACAGTAATTCTGACTGCTGGAGAAAAAACTTCAGAGTGTCCCCTTTCAAATGTGACCAAAACCATGCATGTACTCCAAACGGTTCAAGAACAGCTTTAAATTTACTTTGGGTATGCCTTGATTAGGCGTTTTAGGCTAATTTTACAGGATTGGGAAGAGGTTAAACAACATCATTCTCGGAAGTTTTGATACGTTAGGATTGATCAGCCCATCCCTACTTTCTTTAGACATATGTTTCATGTTTGTGTAAGTTTTTGTGACGTGTTTCAGAAAGATATTCGCTTAGACAAAGAGCACACGGTTTATTTTCTTTATTTTACAACAAATAAAAGTACAACTTTCATAGTTTGTGACGATGTATTAAATGTATCTGTATGTGCAAAAATAACGCAGTATTTTGTTTAAGCTGTTAGCGCTGTTTCGAGAGAAAAATCTTAACAGGACACCACAGCGGCATCCGTGTTGTTCACAATAATTCATAATTAAATATATTGATACCCAATTTCTTTATCAACTGTTTGTTCACTTGATACATAACAGACACCCCAATATATCATGTATTTTGGTGTATGAAATTGTCCGCTCAAACGCATGAAGCTGTGAAAGCGTAACTCTCATCGGCGTGCGAGCGTTAGTCGCGACGCTGCTCGCTCGCTGTGTCACACAAACTGCTCGAAAACATTTATTTGAGTTGTTTTGCCTTTGTTGAGTTGAATAGTGTAAAATCGCTTGAATGTTCAAGCAGGCAACCATTGTACACAACCAACAAACCTTCGTGGAAGATGCGAGCAAAAATGATCTCGCCGAGGATTGCGTGTTGTCAGAGACAATTAAACAACATCATACTCGGAAGTTTTGATACGCTAACGCTGTCTCGATAGAGAAAAATCTAACAGGACATCACAGCGGCATCACTAGACCCCTTCAATAATTCATAATTCAATATATTGATACCCGATTTCTTTATCAACTGTTTGTTCACTTGAGATATAGCAGACACCCCAATATATCATGTATTTTGGTGTATGAAATTGTCCGCTGAAACGCAAGAAGGGAAAGCTGAACTCTCATCGGCGCGCGAACGTTAGACGCCGACGCTGCTCGCTCGCTGTGTCACACAAACTGCTCGAAAACATTTATTTGAGTTGTTTTGCCTTTGTTGAGTTGAATAGTGTAAAATCGCTTGAATGTTCAAACTGGAAAGCATTAAGACACACAATTGATTTGACATACCTCCGTGCAGACGCAAAATGTCTTCTGTAGTCTAAGTCTGGAGCTCCACCCACTAGGAGACCGAAATGCTTCATTAGAGAGATTGCTACAGAAGAGCTGCATGTGGTAGACAGAGTTACTCCAGTAGAGGGAGCCTCTTTGCTCAGCCAATGTAAGTGAATGGGATTTTACATGTGGACCATATTTGTCCAGTAGAGGGAGCACTATTGCTCAGCCATTGTAAATCAATGGGATTTTAAAAATTTTTGATCATCTTTTGTGTGTACATTTACATAAACACGTCCATTTCAGCCATTTTGTATTGTATTCATTTTTGCTAAGTAACGTTTGGAAAGACATACATACTACACACGTGTGCCAAATTCCAAGTCAATTGGAGCTGAGGTTCAGGAGAAGAAGAGTTTTGTAGGTTTTCCAAAATTTTCACTGTACAGGAAAATCCATAATGGCAGAAGTATGGGTCCTTGAGGCTTTTTTGTTCCCCATGAGAAATGAGGCATGTTTACAAAGTTTCAGAAGATTTGGACAAATGGGGTGGAAATTATATCACTTTGAATTTTTGTTTTTTGGGCGTGGCCTGTAGCGCCACCTATGGGCGAATGTTGACCATTCTTGGTTTGGGGGTACCCGTTGGCATGGAGTATCAATGTGCCAATTTAGAAAATTTTTGACCAGTGACTTTTTGAGCTATTGGGGCTCAAGGAGAAGAATAATAATAATAATAATAATAAATATAGCTGCAAGCAGCAATGCGGATTCCTCCTCAAAATGGCAAATCATTTCAAATTGATCAGTAGAGGGTTGGGGTTAAACCCTCTCAATGGATGAATCCAAAAACATGTATTTCTGTCTGAATCCTAAACGAAACATTTTCAGTCTACAGGAAAATCCATCATACCTTATGGATCCTTGAGGCGTTTTTGTTCCCAATGAGAAATGAGGCATGTACACCAAGATTCAAAAGAATTGGTTAAATGGCGTGGAAATGGTATCACTTTGAAAATATTTTTTGGGGCGTGGCCTGTAGCGCCTCCTATGGGCAAATGTGGGTCATTCTTGGTTTGTGGGTTCCTGTTGGCCTGTAGTATCAATGTACATAATTAGAAAATATTTGACCAGAAAATGGGACTTTTGGGAATTACCTGTAGCTCCCTAGGGGTGAATGTTGGCCATTCTTGGTTTGAGGGTTCCTGTTGACATGTAGTATCAATGTACCAAATTAGAACATTTTTGACCATAAAATGGGAATTTCAGCGTGGCCTCTAGTGCTCCCTAGGGGCTGAATGTTGGCCATTCTTTGTTTGTGGGTTCCTGTTGGCCAGTAGTATCAATGTACCATATTAGAAAATTTTTGACCAGAAAACGAAATTTTGGGAGTGGCCTGTAGCTCCCTAATGGCTAATGTGGGCCATACTTGGTTTGTGGGTTCCTGTTGGCCTGTAGTATCAATGTACCAAATTATAACTTTTTGACCAGAAAATGGGAATTTCGGCTTGGCCTCTAGCGCCACCTAGTGGTGAATGTCGGTCATTCTTGGTTTGTGGATTCCTTTTGGCCTGTACTATTAATGTACCAAATTAGAACATTTTTGACCAGAAAATGGGAATTTCGGCATGGCCTGTAGTGCTCCCTAGGGGCTGAATGTTGGCCATTCTTGGTTTGAGGGTTCCTGTTGACCTGCAGTATCAATGTACCAAATTAGAACGCTTTTGACCAGAAAACGAAATTTTGGAGTAGCCTGTAGCGTCCCTAAGGGCTTAATGTGGGCCACACTTGGTATGTGGGTTCCTGTTGGCCTGTAGTATCAAAGTACCAAATTAGAAAATTTTTGACCAGAAAATGGGAATTTTGGCTTGTCCTGTAGTGCTCCCTAGTGGCTTAATGTCGGTCATTCTTGGTTTGTGGATTCCTGTTGGCCTGTACTATTCTTGTACCGAATTAGAACATTTTTGACCAGAAAATGGGAATTTTGGCTTGTCCTGTAGTGCCCCTAGTGGCGTATGTCGGTCATTCTTGGTTTGTGGATTCCTGTTGGCCTGTACTATTAATTTACCAAATTAGAACATTTTTGACCAGAAAATGGGAATTTTGGCATGGCCATTCTTTGCACAGTACTTCAGAGTGATGTCATCTTTAAGCATGTTAGGTTTGAAAACCATCAGTCAAAATTACATTTGATTTATTGACACGTATATATTGTTAAAATTTGGACATTTACATAAACACGCTCCTTTCAGCCATTTTGTATCGTATTCATTTTTCCTAAGTAACGCTTTCAAGGATGTCCATTCTACACATGTGTACCAAATTTCAAGTCAATTGGAGCTACGGTTCAGGAGAAGAAGAGTTTTGTAGGTTTTCGCAAATTTTCAACGTACGGGAAAATCCATCATGGCGGAAGTTATGGGTTCTTGAGGCTTTTTGTTCCCCATGAGGAATGAGGCATGTACACCAAATTTCAGAAGATTTGGACAAATGGCGTGGAAATTGTATCACTTTGAATTTTGTTTTTTTGGGCGTGGCCTGTAGCGCCACCTATGGGCGAATGTGGGCCATTCTTGGTTTGGGGGTACCCGTTGGCATGGAGTATCAATGTGCCAATTTAGAAAATTTTTGACCAGTGACTTTTTGAGCTATTGGGGCTCAAGGAGAATAATAATAATAATAATAATAAATATAGCTGCAAGCAGCAATGCGGATTCCTCCTCAAAATGGCAAATCATTTAAAATTGATCAGTAGATGGTTGGGGATAAACCCTCCCAATTAAGGAATTCAAAAAACATGTCTTTGTCTGAATCCTAAACGAAACATTTTCAATGTACAGGAAAATCCATACCGACCTTATGGATCCTTGAGGCTTTTTTGTTCCCAATGAGAAATGAGGCATGTACACCAAGTTTCAGAAGAATTGGACAAATGGCGTGGAAATGGTATCACTTTGAAAATATTTTTTGGGGCGTGGCCTGTAGCACCACCTATGGTCGAATGTGGGCCATTCTTGGTTTGTGGGTTCCTGTTGGCCTGTAGTATCAATGTACAAAATTAGAAAATATTTGACCAGAAAATGGGAATTTTGGAGTGGCCTGTAGCGCTCCCTAGGGGCGTAATGTGGGCCATTCTTGGTTTGTGGGTTCCTGTTGGCCTGTAGAATCAATGTACCAAATTAGAAAATGTTTGACCAGAAAATGGGACTTTTGGGAATTACCTGTAGCGCTCCCTAATGGCTGAATGTTGGCCATTCTTGGTTTGTGGGTTCCTGTTGGCCTGTAGTACCATTGTACCAAATTAGAACATTTTAGACCAGAAAATGGGAATTTCGGCATGGCCTGTAGCGCCCCTAGGGGTGAATGTTGGCCATTCTTGGTTTGTGGGTTCCTGTTGGCCTGTAGTATCAATGTACCAAATTAGAACATTTTTGACCAGAAAACGGGAATTTTGGCGTGGCCTTTAGCGCTCCCTAGTGGCGTAATGTCGGCCATTCTTGGTTTGTGGGTTCCTGTTGGCCTGTAGTACCATTGTACCAAATTAGAACATTTTAGACCAGAAAATGGGAATTTCGGCATGGCCTGTAGCGCCTCCTAGGGGCTTAATGTTGGCCATTCTTTACGCAGTACTTCAGAGTGATGTCATCTTGAAGCATGTTAGGTTTGAAAACCATCAGTCAAAATTACATTTGATTTATTGACACGTATATATTGTTAAAATTTGGACATTTACATAAACACTCCTTTCAGCCATTTTGTATCGTGATTCATTTTTCCTAAGTAACGCTTTCAAAGACTGTCAATTCTACACATGTGTACCAAATTTCAAGTCAATTGGAGCTACGGTTCAGGAGAAGAAGAGTTTTGTAGGTTTTCGCAAATTTTCAACGCACGGAAAAATCCATCATGGCGGAAGTTATGGGTTCTTGAGGCTTTTTTGTTCCCCATGAGAAATGAGGCATGTACACCAAGTTTCAGGAGATTTGGACAAATGGCGTGGAAATGGTATCACTTTGAAAATATTTTTTTTGGGCGTGGCCTGTAGCGCCACCTATGGGCGAATGTTGACCATTCTTGGTTTGGGGGTACCCGTTGACATGGAGTATCAATGTGCCAATTTAGAAAACTTTTGACCAGTGACTTTTTGAGCTATTGGGGCTCAAGGAGAAGAATAATAATAATAATAATAATAATAATAATAATAATAATAATAAACCATCAATTACAATAGATTCCCTCCTACGGAGGAATCTAATAATAATAATAATAATAAATATAGCTGCAAGCAGCAATGCGGATTCCTCCTCAAAATGGCAAATCATTTAAAATTGATCAGTAGATGGTTGGGGATAAACCCTCCCAATTAAGGAATTCAAAAAACATGTCTTCTGTCTGAATCCTAAACTAAACATTTTCAATGTACAGGAAAATCCATACCGACCTTATGGATCCTTGAGGCTTTTTTGTTCCCAATGAGAAATGAGGCATGTACACCAAGTTTCAGAAGAATTGGACAAATGGCGTGGAAATGGTATCACTTTGAAAATATATTTTGGGGCGTGGCCTGTAGCGCCACCTATGGGCAAATGTGGGTCATTCTTGGTTTGTGGGTTCCTGTTGGCCTGTAGTATCAATGTACAAAATTAGAAAATATTTGACCAGAAAATGGGAATTTTGGAGTGGCCTGTAGCGCTCCCTAGGGGCGTAATGTGGGCCTTTCTTGGTTTGTGGGTTCCTGTCGGCCTGTAGAATCAATACACCAAATTAGAAAATGTTTGACCAGAAAATGGGATTTTTGGAATTACCTGTAGCGCTCCTAATGGCGAATGTTGGCCATTCGTGGTTTGTGGGTTCCTGTTGGCATGTAGTATCAGTGTACCAAATTAGAACATTTTTGACCAGAAAATGGGAATTTTGGCATGGCCTGTAGCGCCCCCTAGGGGTGAATGTTGGCCATTCTTGGTTTGAGGGTTCCTGTTGACCTGTAGTATTAATGTACCAAATTAGAACATTTTTGACCATAAAATGGGAATTTCGGCGTGGCCTCTAGTGCCCCCTAGGGGCGAATGTTGGCCATTCTTTGTTTGTGGGTTCCTGTTGGCCAGTAGTATCAATGTACCATATTAGAAAATTTTTGACCAGAAAACAAAATTTTGGGAGTGGCCTGTAGCGCCCCCTAATGGCTAATGTGGGCCATACTTGGTTTGTGGGTTCCTGTTGGCCTGTAGTATCAATGTACCAAATTATAACTTTTTTGACCAGAAAATGGGAATTTCGGCTTGGCCTCTAGCGCCACCTAGTGGTGAATGTCGGTCATTCTTGGTTTGTGGATTCCTTTTGGCCTGTACTATTAATGTACCAAATTAGAACATTTTTGACCAGAAAATGGGAATTTCGGCATGGCCTGTAGTGCTCCCTAGGGGCTGAATGTTGGCCATTCTTGGTTTGAGGGTTCCTGTTGACCTGCAGTATCAATGTACCAAATTAGAACGCTTTTGACCAGAAAACGAAATTTTGGAGTAGCCTGTAGCTCCCTAAGGGCTTAATGTGGGCCACACTTGGTATGTGGGTTCCTGTTGGCCTGTAGTATCAAAGTACCAAATTAGAAAATTTTTGACCAGAAAATGGGAATTTTGGCTTGTCCTGTAGTGCCCCCTAGTGGCGAATGTCGGTCATTCTTGGTTTGTGGATTCCTGTTGGCCTGTACTATTCTTGTACCGAATTAGAACATTTTTGACCAGAAAATGGGAATTTTGGCTTGTCCTGTTGTGCCCCCTAGTGGCGTATGTCGGTCATTCTTGGTTTGTGGATTCCTGTTGGCCTGTACTATTTATTTACCAAATTAGAACATTTTTGATCAGAAAATGGGAATTTTGGCATGGCCATTCTTTGCACAGTACTTCAGAGTGATGTCATCTTTAAGCATGTTAGGTTTGAAAAACCATCAGTCAAAATTACATTTGATTTATTGACAAGTATATATTGTTAAAATTTGGACATTTACATAAACACTCCTTTCAGCCATTTTGTATCGTGATTCATTTTTCCTAAGTAACGCTTTCAAGGATGTCCATTCTACACATGTGTACCAAATTTCAAGTCAATTGGAGCTACGGTTCAGGAGAAGAAGAGTTTTGTAGGTTTTCGCAAATTTTCAACGTACGGGAAAATCCATCATGGCGAAGTTATGGGTTCTTGAGGCTTTTTGTTCCCCATGAGGAATGAGGCATGTACACCAAATTTCAGAAGATTTGGACAAATGGCGTGGAAATTGTATCACTTTGAATTTTGTTTTTTGGGCGTGGCCTGTAGCGCCACCTATGGGCGAATGTGGGCCATTCTTGGTTTGGGGGTACCCGTTGGCATGGAGTATCAATGTGCCAATTTAGAAAATTTTTGACCAGTGACTTTTTGAGCTATTGGGGCTCAAGGAGAAGAATAATAATAATAATAATAAATATAGCTGCAAGCAGCAATGCGGATTCCTCCTCAAAATGGCAAATCATTTCAAATTGATCAGTAGAGGGTTGGGGTTAAACCCTCTCAATGGATGAATCCAAAAACATGTATTTCTGTCTGAATCCTAAACAAAACATTTTCAGTCTACAGGAAAATCCATCATACCTTATGGATCCTTGAGGCGTTTTTGTTCCCAATGAGAAATGAGGCATGTACACCAAGATTCAAAAGAATTGGTTAAATGGCGTGGAAATGGTATCACTTTGAAAATATTTTTTGGGGCGTGGCCTGTAGCGCCTCCTATGGGCAAATGTGGGTCATTCTTGGTTTGTGGGTTCCTGTTGGCCTGTAGTATCAATGTACATAATTAGAAAATATTTGACCAGAAAATGGGACTTTTGGGAATTACCTGTAGCTCCCTAGGGGTGAATGTTGGCCATTCTTGGTTTGAGGGTTCCTGTTGACCTGTAGTATCAATGTACCAAATTAGAACATTTTTGACCATAAAATGGGAATTTCAAGTGGCCTCTAGTGCTCCCTAGGGGCTTAATGTTGGCCATTCTTTGTTTGTGGGTTCCTGTTGGCCAGTAGTATCAATGTACCATATTAGAAAATTTTTGACCAGAAAACGAAATTTTGGGAGTGGCCTGTAGCTCCCTAATGGCTTAATGTGGGCCATACTTGGTTTGTGGGTTCCTGTTGGCCTGTAGTATCAATGTACCAAATTATAACTTTTTGACCAGAAAATGGGAATTTCGGCTTGGCCTCTAGCGCCACCTAGTGGTGAATGTCGGTCATTCTTGGTTTGTGGATTCCTTTTGGCCTGTACTATTAATGTACCAAATTAGAACATTTTTGACCAGAAAATGGGAATTTCGGCATGGCCTGTAGTGCTCCCTAGGGGCTTAATGTTGGCCATTCTTGGTTTGAGGGTTCCTGTTGACCTGCAGTATCAATGTACCAAATTAGAACGCTTTTGACCAGAAAACGAAATTTTGGAGTAGCCTGTAGCTCTCTAAGGGCTTAATGTGGGCCACACTTGGTATGTGGGTTCCTGTTGGCCTGTAGTATCAAAGTACCAAATTAGAAAATTTTTGACCAGAAAATGGGAATTTTGGCTTGTCCTGTAGTGCCCCTAGTGGCTTAATGTCGGTCATTCTTGGTTTGTGGATTCCTGTTGGCCTGTACTATTCTTGTACCGAATTAGAACATTTTTGACCAGAAAATGGGAATTTTGGCTTGTCCTGTAGTGCCCCTAGTGGCGTATGTCGGTCATTCTTGGTTTGTGGATTCCTGTTGGCCTGTACTATTAATTTACCAAATTAGAACATTTTTGACCAGAAAATGGGAATTTTGGCATGGCCATTCTTTGCACAGTACTTCAGAGTGATGTCATCTTTAAGCATGTTAGGTTTGAAAACCATCAGTCAAAATTACATTTGATTTATTGACACGTATATATTGTTAAAATTTGGACATTTACATAAACACGCTCTTTCAGCCATTTTGTATCGTGATTCATTTTTCCTAAGTAACGCTTTCAAGGATGTCCATTCTACACATGTGTACCAAATTTCAAGTCAATTGGAGCTACGGTTCAGGAGAAGAAGAGTTTTGTAGGTTTTCGCAAATTTTCAACGTACGGGAAAATCCATCATGGCGGAAGTTATGGGTTCTTGAGGCTTTTTTGTTCCCCATGAGGAATGAGGCATGTACACCAAATTTCAGAAGATTTGGACAAATGGCGTGGAAATTGTATCACTTTGAATTTTGTTTTTTGGGCGTGGCCTGTAGCGCCACCTATGGGCTGAATGTGGGCCATTCTTGGTTTGGGGGTACCCGCTGGCATGGAGTATCAATGTGCCAATTTAGAAAATTTTTGACCAGTGACTTTTTGAGCTATTGGGGCTCAAGGAGAAGAATAATAATAATAATAATAATAATAAATATAGCTGCAAAGCAGCAATGCGGATTCCTCCTCAAAATGGCAAATCATTTCAAATTGATCAGTAGAGGGTTGGGGTTAAACCCTCTCAATGGATGAATCCAAAAACATGTATTTCTGTCTGAATCCTAAACTAAACATTTTCAGTCTACAGGAAAATCCATCATACCTTATGGATCCTTGAGGCGTTTTTGTTCCCAATGAGAAATGAGGCATGTACACCAAGATTCAAAAGAATTGGTTAAATGGCGTGGAAATGGTATCACTTTGAAAATATTTTTTGGGGCGTGGCCTGTAGCGCCTCCTATGGGCAAATGTGGGTCATTCTTGGTTTGTGGGTTCCTGTTGGCCTGTAGTATCAATGTACATAATTAGAAAATATTTGACCAGAAAATGGGACTTTTGGGAATTACCTGTAGCTCCCTAGGGGTGAATGTTGGCCATTCTTGGTTTGAGGGTTCCTGTTGACCTGTAGTATCAATGTACCAAATTAGAACATTTTTGACCATAAAATGGGAATTTCAAGTGGCCTCTAGTGCCCCTAGGGGCTTAATGTTGGCCATTCTTTGTTTGTGGGTTCCTGTTGGCCAGTAGTATCAATGTACCATATTAGAAAATTTTTGACCAGAAAACGAAATTTTGGGAGTGGCCTGTAGCTCTCTAATGGCTTAATGTGGGCCATACTTGGTTTGTGGGTTCCTGTTGGCCTGTAGTATCAATGTACCAAATTATAACTTTTTTGACCAGAAAATGGGAATTTCGGCTTGGCCTCTAGCGCCACCTAGTGGTGAATGTCGGTCATTCTTGGTTTGTGGATTCCTTTTGGCCTGTACTATTAATGTACCAAATTAGAACATTTTTGACCAGAAAATGGGAATTTCGGCATGGCCTGTAGTGCTCCCTAGGGGCTTAATGTTGGCCATTCTTGGTTTGAGGGTTCCTGTTGACCTGCAGTATCAATGTACCAAATTAGAACGCTTTTGACCAGAAAACTAAATTTTGGAGTAGCCTGTAGCTCCCTAAGGGCTTAATGTGGGCCACACTTGGTATGTGGGTTCCTGTTGGCCTGTAGTATCAAAGTACCAAATTAGAAAATTTTTGACCAGAAAATGGGAATTTTGGCTTGTCCTGTAGTGCTCCCTAGTGGCTAATGTCGGTCATTCTTGGTTTGTGGATTCCTGTTGGCCTGTACTATTCTTGTACCGAATTAGAACATTTTTGACCAGAAAATGGGAATTTTGGCTTGTCCTGTAGTGCCCCCTAGTGGCGTATGTCGGTCATTCTTGGTTTGTGGATTCCTGTTGGCCTGTACTATTAATTTACCAAATTAGAACATTTTTGACCAGAAAATGGGAATTTTGGCATGGCCATTCTTTGCACAGTACTTCAGAGTGATGTCATCTTTAAGCATGTTAGGTTTGAAAACCATCAGTCAAAATTACATTTGATTTATTGACACGTATATATTGTTAAAATTTGGACATTTACATAAACACGCTCCTTTCAGCCATTTTGTATCGTATTCATTTTTCCTAAGTAACGCTTTCAAGGATGTCCATTCTACACATGTGTACCAAATTTCAAGTCAATTGAGCTACGGTTCAGGAGAAGAAGAGTTTTGTAGGTTTTCGCAAATTTTCAACGTACGGGAAAATCCATCATGGCGGAAGTTATGGGTTCTTGAGGCTTTTTGTTCCCCATGAGGAATGAGGCATGTACACCAAATTTCAGAAGATTTGGACAAATGGCATGGAAATTGTATCACTTTGAATTTTGTTTTTTGGGCGTGGCCTGTAGCGCCACCTATGGGCTGAATGTGGGCCATTCTTGGTTTGGGGGTACCAGCTGGCATGGAGTATCAATGTGCCAATTTAGAAAATTTTTGACCAGTGACTTTTTGAGCTATTGGGGCTCAAGGAGAAGAATAATAATAATAATAATAATAATAATAATAAATATAGCTGCAAAGCAGCAATGCGGATTCCTCCTCAAAATGGCAAATCATTTAAAATTGATCAGTAGATGGTTGGGGATAAACCCTCCCAATTAAGGAATTCAAAAAACATGTCTTCGTCTGATTCCTAAACAAAACATTTTCAATGTACAGGAAAATCCATACCGACCTTATGGATCCTTGAGGCTTTTTTGTTCCCAATGAGAAATGCGGCATGTACACCAAGTTTCAGAAGAATTGGACAAATGGGGTGGATATTATATCATTTTGAAAAAAATTTTGGGGCGTGGCCTGTAGCGCCACCTATGGGCAAATGTTGGTCATTCTTGGTTTGTGGGTTCCTGTTGGCCTGTAGTATAAATGTACAAAATTAGAAAATATTTGACCAGAAAATGGGAATTTTGGAGTGGCTCTGTAGCTCCCTAGGGGCTTAATGTGGGCCTTTCTTGGTTTGTGGGTTCCTGTCGGCCTGTAGAATCAATACACCAAATTAGAAAATGTTTGACCAGAAAATGGGATTTTTGGAATTACCTGTAGCTCTCTAATGGCTTAATGTTGGCCATTCGTGGTTTGTGGGTTCCTGTTGGCATGTAGTATCAGTGTACCAAATTAGAACATTTTTGACCAGAAAATGGGAATTTTGGCATGGCCTGTAGCTC
Source organism: Xyrauchen texanus (assembly GCF_025860055.1). NCBI lineage: Eukaryota > Metazoa > Chordata > Actinopteri > Cypriniformes > Catostomidae > Xyrauchen > Xyrauchen texanus. The sequence goes on along the minus strand of NW_026266904.1, from coordinate 4,365 downwards.
TCTAGGGGTGAATGTTGTCCATTCTTGGTTTGTGGGTTCCTGTCTGCCTGTAGTATCAATGTACCAAATTAAAAAAAATTTGACCAGAAAACGGGAATTTTGGCGTGGCCTTTAGCGCCTCTAGTGGCTTAATGTCGGCCATTCTTGGTTTGTGGGTTCCTGTTGGCCTGTAGTACCATTGTACCAAATTAGAACATTTTAGACCAGAAAATGGGAATTTCGACATGGCCTGTAGCTCCCTAGGGGCTTAATGTCGGCCATTCTTTAGCGAGTACTTCAGAGTGATGTCATCTTGAAGCATGTTAGGTTTGAAAACCATCAGTCAAAATTACATTTGATTTATTGACAGGTATATATTGTTAAAATTTGGACATTTACATAAACACTCCCTTTCAGACATTTTGTATCACATTCATTTTTCCTAAGTAATGTTTTCAAGGATGTCCATTCTACAAATGTGTACCAAATTTCAAGTCAATTGAGCTACGGTTCAGGAGAAGAAGAGTATTTTTAGGTTTTCGCAAATTTTCAACGTACGGGAAAATCCATCATGGTGAAAGTTATGGGTCCTTAAGGCTTTTTTGTTCCCCATGAGGAATGAGGCATGTACACCAAGTTTCAGAAGATTTAGACAAATGGCGTGGAAATTGTATCACTTTGAATGAAAAATCACTTTGAAAATCTCTACTTTCACTTTCACTTCTCTCTTAAGATTTTTTTCTGTTTTTTTGTGTGATTTACATAAGCATATCACAAGCAATTTTATTTGAAAGACTATCTAGGCACATAATAACACTGTATAGCTGTGACTGTTTATAACTATTTCAAAATGTAGCCTACAAGCTCACACTTTAAATGGTCAGTGCTTTGATTTTTAAATCATTAAAATAGCAACAGATCCAGTGAAAAAATGGAGTGATTGTGTTTACATGCCATTCAAAAACGTGGCATTTTACAAGGTAAGAGAGAAATAAAAAAACTTAAAATAATACCATTTGTACTTCTCAATTACTTGGGAATGTCTATGTTCAGGACCTAAGGCTAAATTGTTACTGTCTCTTTAAGAGGCTTTTATCGCATGATACGATACTTAAGGCACAGTTCAGTTTAATCTTTTGAGAACTGAGAAGTATCATTATTTTCGTTTTGTGCCATGCTTGTTGCATTTGTATTCATTGTGAGATGATAAAATACAGACTGCGTGGAATGGTTGATTTTGTTCACTTGAATTTTGTGACGGTTTCAGAAAAATAATCGCTAAGACAGAGACTGAGCACCCTGTTTATTTATTTTACAAAAGCACAAGGTTTTGTTGTTATTGTAAGTGTACACAAATAAAAGTACGACATTTCATAGTTTGTGATGATGTATTGAATGTTTCAGTATGGGCAAAAATGACGCAGTATTTTGTTTAAGTTGTTTCCGCTGTTTCGAGAGAAAAATATAGCAGGACGCCATCTGGAATAATGCCAGAATAAAATATAATTATTCCAGATTTCTTTCTCAACTGTTTGTTCACTTGAGACATAACAGACTCCTCAATATATCATGTATTTTGACACTCTGTTGTATGAAATTGTCCGCTCAGACGCTAAGCAGCAGCGAAAGACATCGGAGTGCGTGAGTTAGACGCGACGCTGCTCGCTGTGTCACACAAACAGCTCGCAAACATGTATTTGAGTTGTTTTGACATTTGTTGAGTTGAATAGTGTAAAATCGCTTGAATGTTCAAACAGGCAAACATTGTATACAACCGACAAACCTTCATGATGATGCGAGCAAAATGATCTCGCCATGGGTTTATGCGTGTTGTCAGAGACAATTAAACAACATCATTCTCGGAAGTTTTGATACGCTAGGATTGATCAGCCCATCCCTACTTTCTTTAGACATATGTTTCATGTTTGTGTAAGTTTTTGTGACGTGTTTCAGAAAGATATTCGCTTAGACAAAGAGCACACGGTTTATTTTCTTTATTTTACAACAAATAAAAGTACAACTTTCATAGTTTGTGACGATGTATTAAATGTATCTGTATGTGCAAAAATAACGCAGTATTTTGTTTAAGCTGTTAACGCTGTTTCGAGAGAAAAATCTTAACAGGACACCACAGCGCATCCGTGTTGTTCACAATAATTCATAATTAAATATATTGATACCCAATTTCTTTATCAACTGTTTGTTCACTTGATACATAACAGACACCCCAATATATCATGTATTTTGGTGTATGAAATTGTCCGCTCAAACGCATGAAGCTGTGAAAGCTTAACTCTCATCGGCGCAGCGAAGCGCTAGTCGCGACGCTGCTCGCCGCTGTGTCACACAAACTGCTCGAAAACATTTATTTGAGTTGTTTTGCCTTTGTTGAGTTGAATAGTGTAAAATCGCTTGAATGTTCAAGCAGGCAACCATTGTACACAACCAACAAACCTTCGTGGAAGATGCGAGCAAAATGATCTCACCGAGGATTGGCGTGGTTGTCAGAGACAATTAAACAACATCATACTCGGAAGTTTTGATACGCTAACGCTGTCTCGATAGAGAAAAATCTAACAGGACATCACAGCTGCATCACTAGACCCCTTCAATAATTCATAATTCAATATATTGATACCCGATTTCTTTATCAACTGTTTGTTCACTTGAGATATAGCAGACACCCCAATATATCATGTATTTTGGTGTATGAAATTGTCCGTTGAAACGCAAGAAGGGAAAGCTTAACTCTCATCGGCGCGGCGAACGCTAGACGCGACGCTGCTCGCTCGCTGTGTCACACAAACTGCTCGAAAACATTTATTTGAGTTGTTTTGCCTTTGTTGAGTTGAATAGTGTAAAATCGCTTGAATGTTCAAACTGGAAAGCATTAAGACACACAATTGATTTGACATACCTCCATGCAGACGCAAAATGTCTTCTGTAGTCTAAGTCTGAGCTCCACCCACTAGGAGACCGAAATGCTTCATTAGAGAGATTGCTACAGAAGAGCTGCATGTGGTAGACAGAGTTACTCCAGTAGAGGGAGCCTCTTTGCTCAGCCAATGTAAGTGAATGGGATTTTACATGTGGACCATATTTGTCCAGTAGAGGGAGCACTTTTGCTCAGCCATTGTAAATCAATGGGATTTTAAAAATTTTTGATCATCTTTTGTGTGTACATTTACATAAACACGCCCATTTCAGCCATTTTGTATTGTATTCATTTTTGCTAAGTAACGCTTGGAAAGACATACATACTACACACGTGTGCCAAATTCCAAGTCAATTGGAGCTGAGGTTCAGGAGAAGAAGAGTTTTGTAGGTTTTCCAAAATTTTCACTGTACAGGAAAATCCATAATGGCAGAAGTATGGGTCCTTGAGGCTTTTTTGTTCCCCATGAGAAATGAGGCATGTTTACAAAGTTTCAGAAGATTTGGACAAATGGGGTGGAAATTATATCACTTTGAATTTTTGTTTTTTGGGCGTGGCCTGTAGCGCCACCTATGGGCGTAATGTTGACCATTCTTGGTTTGGGGGTACCCGTTGGCATGGAGTATCAATGTGCCAATTTAGAAAATTTTTGACCAGTGACTTTTTGAGCTATTGGGGCTCAAGGAGAAGAAGAATAATAATAATAATAATAATAATAATAATAATAATAATAAACATAATAATAGATTCCTCCTACGGAGGAATCTAATAATAATAATACATAATAATAATAAATATAGCTGCAAGCAGCAATGCGGATTCCTCCTCAAAATGGCAAATCATTTCAAATTGATCAGTAGAGGGTTGGGGTTAAACCCTCTCAATGGATGAATCCAAAAACATGTATTTCTGTCTGAATCCTAAACTAAACATTTTCAGTCTACAGGAAAATCCATCATACCTTATGGATCCTTGAGGCGTTTTTGTTCCCAATGAGAAATGAGGCATGTACACCAAGATTCAGAAGAATTGGTTAAATGGCGTGGAAATGGTATCACTTTGAAAATATTTTTTGGGGCGTGGCCTGTAGCGCCACCTATGGGCAAATGTGGGTCATTCTTGGTTTGTGGGTTCCTGTTGGCCTGTAGTATCAATGTACATAATTAGAAAATATTTGACCAGAAAATGGGACTTTTGGGAATTACCTGTAGCGCTCCCTAGGGGTGAATGTTGGCCATTCTTGGTTTGAGGGTTCCTGTTGACCTGTAGTATCAATGTACCAAATTAGAACATTTTTGACCATAAAATGGGAATTTCGGAGTGGCCTCTAGTGCTCCCTAAGGGCTTAATGTTGGCCATTCTTGGTTTGTGGGTTCCTGTTGGCCAGTAGTATCAATGTACCATATTAGAAAATTTTTGACCAGAAAACGAAATTTTGGGAGTGGCCTGTA
>NW_026266903.1:0-17176 GCF_025860055.1 Xyrauchen texanus | reverse complement strand
CTCTGCATCAGAAAACGTAGAGACTTCCTGGTTGACTTATTTCAATCAGGATGGCAAGGACACTTCATTAGTATCACTATGGTAACTGCCTAGCAACCAGATGGGCTTACCCTAGCAACCGAGTAACAAATCACATATCTCTGCATCAGAAAACATAGAGACTTCTGGGTTGACTTATTTCAATCAGGATGGCAAGGACACTTGATTAGTATCACTATGGTAACTGCCTAGCAACCAGATGGGGTTACCCTAGCAACCGAGTAACAAATCACATATCTCTGCATCAGAAAATCGTAGAGACTTCCGGGTTGACTTATTTCAATCAGGATGGCAAGGACACTTGATTAGTATCACTATGGTAACTGCCTAGCAACCAGATGGGGTTACCCTAGCAACCGAGTAACAAATCACATATCTCTGCATCAGAAAACAGTAGAGACTTCCGGGTTGACTTATTTCAATCAGGATGGCAAGGACACTTGATTAGTATCACTATGGTAACTGCCTAGCAACCAGATGGGGTTACCCTAGCAACCGAGTAACAAATCACATATCTCGGCATCAGAAAACAGTACAGACTTCCGGGTTGACTTATTTCAATCAGGATGGCAAGGACACTTGATTACTATCACTATGGTAACTGCCTAGCAACCAGATGGGGTTACCCTAGCAACCGAGTAACAAATCACATATCTCTGCACCAGAAAAGAGTACAGACTTCGGGTTGATTTATTTCAATCAGGATGGCAAGGACACTTGATTAGTATCACTATGGTAACTGCCTAGCAACCAGATGGGGTTACCCTAGCAACCGAGTAACAAATCACATATCTCTGCACCAGAAAAGAGTAGAGACTTCCGGGTTGACTTATTTCAATCAGGATGGCAAGGACACTTGATTAGTATCACTATGGTAACTGCCTAGCAACCAGATGGGGTTACCCTAGCAACCGAGTAACAAATCACATATCTCTGCATCAGAAAAACGTAGAGACTTCCGGGTTGACTTATTTCAATCAGGATGGCAAGGACACTTGATTACTATCACTATGGTAACTGCCTAGCAACCAGATGGGGTTACCCTAGCAACCGAGTAACAAATCACATATCTCTGCACCAGAAAAGAGTACAGACTTCCGGGTTGATTTATTTCAATCAGGATGGCAAGGACACTTGATTACTATCACTATGGTAACTGCCTAGCAACCAGATGGGGTTACCCTAGCAACCGAGAAACAAATCACATATCTCGGCACCAGAAAAGAGTACAGACTTCGGGTTGATTTATTTCAATCAGGATGGCAAGGACACTTGATTAGTATCACTATGGTAACTGCCTAGCAACCAGATGGGGTTACCCTAGCAACCGAGAAACAAATCACATATCTCTGCACCAGAAAACAGTACAGACTTCGGGTTGATTTATTTCACTCAGGATGGCAAGGACACTTGATTAGTATCACTATGGTAACTGCCTAGCAACCAGATGGGGTTACCCTAGCAACCGAGTAACAAATCACATATCTCTGCACCACAAAATAGTACTGACTTCGGGTTGATTTATTTCACTCAGGATGGCAAGGACACTTGATTAGTATCACTATGGTAACTGCCTAGCAACCAGATGGGGTTACCCTAGCAACCGAGTAACAAATCACATATCTCTGCATCAGAAAAGCGTACAGACTTCCGGGTTGATTTATTTCACTCAGGATGGCAAGGACACTTGATTAGTATCACTATGGTAACTGCCTAGCAACCAGATGGGGTTACCCTAGCAACCGAGTAACAAATCACATATCTCTGCATCAGAAAACAGTAGAGACTTCTGGGTTGACTTATTTCAATCAGGATGGCAAGGACACTTCATTAGTATCACTATGGTAACTGCCTAGCAACCAGATGGGGTTACCCTAGCAACCGAGTAACAAATCACATATCTCTGCACCAGAAAACACTACAGACTTCTGGGTTGACTTATTTCACTCAGGATGGAAAGGAGCCATGTATTGTATTACCTTGGTAACTGCATAGCAACCACATGGGCTTACCCTAGCAACCTAGTAACAAATCACATATTTCTGCACCAGAAAATCATACAGACTTCTGGGTTGATTTATTTATGACCATAATTTTTGTTCTTTTCAAGTTACAACATGCTGTTTGACGAGTTTTGCCACGGCAAGCACCACTCACATTTTCTTCAGGAAATGTACCTATCTTTATTTGTTATTATTTTTATTTTATTATATCTCTTAACAAAACTTGACACCTAACTTCGTCCCGCTACCGTTTGGCGTAGACCCACGAATGAGGTATCAAATCGAGCGGCCTATTGAGGACACGTGTGCTATGACTTTTATAAGCGATCGAGTGCGGTATTTGCCCCAGGGGCAAAAAAGCGGCCGAAAAATCCCATAGACTTAACATTGAGACAAACTTTGACGCGTCACAGCTCCAAGCGAGGATTTCAGTAGAAGCGTGTGATTTGCCACATTTGAAGAGGCTGGCAGGCTCTGTAAGAGCATACCTCAATATGGGGTAAAAGTTGCACCCCTGGGGGCAGGAGCTGCCCAAAAATGCCCCAATTGACTTATAATGGTGTAGGGCGGCCCATGAAATGAAAAGGCATAGGGATTTGTATTGAACATAGCTCTGGATCACAGTGTCATAGAGACGAGGGGGTGGGCTCATTTTACTCAGACAACCAATCAGTCTCTCTGGATCATTGTGAAGCTATCAAGCCACGCCCTAGCAACCATTAAGAGCACCTTAGCAACAAGTCCCATAGACTTCTATTGAAAAAGATCAAAGGGATATCTCCGGATAGAAGTGTCATAGAAACACAAGGGTGGTCTCGTTTGACTCGGGACAGCAAACAGCCAATCATGCATCACTTCAACACTTCCTAGCCCCTCCCTAGCAACCATTGTCGAGCACCTTAACAACCAAAATCCATAGAGGGATATCTTCCATTCTGAATGTCACAGAGGCATGGGAGTTGGTTTATATCATTCATACTGACAAGCAGCCTTTGGAGATTCATGATTGGCAGCTGCCAAGCCACTCCCTAGCAACTACACAGAGTACCCTAGCAACCGTTTAGCAGTAACTATATCTCTGCACCAGAAAATCAGAGAGACTTCTGGGTTGATTTATTTCAATCAGGATGGCAAGGAGACTTGATAAGTATCACTATGTTAACTGCCTAGCAACCAGATGGGGTTACCCTAGCAACCGAGTAACAAATCACATATCTCTGCATCAGAAAAGCGTAGAGACTTCGGGTTGACTTATTTCAATCAGGATGGCAAGGACACTTCATTAGTATCACTATGGTAACTGCCTAGCAACCAGATGGGCTTACCCTAGCAACCGAGTAACAAATCACATATCTCTGCATCACAAAAACATAGAGACTTCGGGTTGACTTATTTCAATCAGGATGGCAAGGAGACTTCATTAGTATCACTATGGTAACTGCCTAGCAACCAGATGGGCTTACCCTAGCAACCGAGTAACAAATCACATATCTCTGCATCAGAAAAGCGTAGAGACTTCCGGGTTGACTTATTTCAATAAGGATGGCAAGGACACTTGATTAGTATCACTATGGTATCTGCCTAGCAACCAGATGGGGTTACCCTAGCAACCGAGTAACAAATCACATATCTCTGCATCACAAAAACATAGAGACTTCCGGGTTGACTTATTTCAATCAGGATGGCAAGGAGACTTCATTAGTATCACTATGGTAACTGCCTAGCAACCAGATGGGCTTACCCTAGCAACCGAGTAACAAATCACATATCTCTGCATCAGAAAAGCGTAGAGACTTCGGGTTGACTTATTTCAATAAGGATGGCAAGGACACTTGATTAGTATCACTATGGTATCTGCCTAGCAACCAGATGGGGTTACCCTAGCAACCGAGTAAAAAATCACATATCTCTGCATCACAAAAACATAGAGACTTCCGGGTTGATTTATTTTAATCAGGATGGCCAGGAGACTTGATTAGTATCACTATGGTAACTGCCTAGCAACCAGATGGAGTTACCCTAGCAACCGAGCAACATATCACATATCTCTGCACCAGAACACACTACAGACTTCCGGGTTGACTTATTTCACTCAGGATGGAAAGGAGCCATGTATTGTATTACCTTGGTAACTGCATAGCAACCACATGGGCTTACCCTAGCAACCGAGTAACAAATCACATATTTCTGCACCAGAAAATCATACAGACTTCTGGGTTGATTTATTTATGACCATAATTTCTGTTCTTTTCAAGTTACAACATGCTGTTTGACGAGTTTTGCCACGGCAAGCACCACTCACATTTTCTTCAGGAAATGTACCTATCTAGTTAGTGGTGCTTGCAAAGCATCACTATTGTAATCTCACATACTTATTTTTATTTTTATTTTTCTTTTTTTTATTATTATTCTATCTCCGTACAAAACTTCGGCACCTAACTCGTCCCGCACCGTTTGGCGTAGACCCACGAATGAGGTGTCAAATCGAACGGCCTATTGAGGACACGTGTGCTATGACTTTTATAAGCGATCGAGGTACGGTAATTGCCCCAGGGGCAAAAAAGCGGCCGAAAAATCCCATAGACTTAACATTGCGACAAACTTTGACGCGTCACAGCTCCGAGCGAGGATTTCGCAGAAGCGTGTGATTTGCCATATTTGAAGAGGCTGGCAGGCTCTGTAAGAGCATACCTCAAAATGGGGTAAAAGTTGCACCCCTGGGGGCAGGAGCTGCCCAAAAATGCCCCAATTGACTTACAATGGTGTAGGACGGCCCATGAAATGAAATGGCATTGGGATTTGTATTCAACATAGCTCTGGATCACAGTGTCATAGAGACAATGGGGCGGGCTCATTTTACTCAGACGACCAATCAGTATCTCAGGATCATTTTGAATCTATCAAGCCACGCCCTAGCAACAATTTAGAGCACCTTAGCAACAAGTCCCATAGACTTCTAATGAAAGACATCAAAGGGATATCTCCGGATAGAAGTGTCATAGAAACACAAGGGTGGTCTCGTTTCACTCGGGGCAGCAAACAGCCAATCATGAATCACCTCAACACTTCCTAGCCCCTCCCTAGCAACCATTGTCGAGCACCTTAGCAACCAAAATCCATAGAGGATATCTTCCATTCTGAATGTCACAGAGGCATGGGAGTTGGTTTATATCATTCATACTGACAAGCAGCCTTTGGAGATTAATGATTGGCAGCTGCCAAGCCACTCCCTAGCAACTAAACAGAGTACCCTAGCAACCATTTAGCAGTAACTATATCTCTGCACCAGAAAATCAGAGAAACTTCTGGGTTGATTTATTTCAATCAGGATGGCAAGGAGACTTCATTAGTATCACTAAGGTAACTGCCTAGCAACCAGATGGGGTTACCCTAGCAACCGAGTAACAAATCACATATCTCTGCATCAGAAAAGCGTAGAGACTTCGGGTTGACTTATTTCAATCAGGATGGCAAGGACACTTGATTACTATCACTATGATTACTGCCTAGCAACCAGATGGGGTTACCCTAGCAACCGAGTAACAAATCACATATCTCTGCACCAGAAAATAGTACTGACTTCGGGTTGATTTATTTCACTCAGGATGGCAAGGACACTTGATTACTATCACTATGGTAACTGCCTAGCAACCAGATGGGGTTACCCTAGCAACCGAGAAACAAATCACATATCTCGGCACCAGAAAAGAGTACAGACTTCCAGGTTGATTTATTTCAACCAGGATGGCAAGGACACTTCATTAGTATCAATATGGTAACTGCCTAGCAACCACATGGGGTTACCCTAGCAACCGAGTAACAAATCACATATCTCTGCATCAGAAAAGCGTAGATACTTCTGGGTTGACTTATTTCAATCAGGATGGCAAGGACACTTGATTACTATCACTATGGTAACTGCCTAGCAACCAGATGGGGTTACCCTAGCAACCGAGTAACAAATCACATATCTCTGCACCAGAAAATAGTACTGACTTCCGGGTTGATTTATTTCACTCAGGATCGCAAGGACACTTGATTACTATCACTATGGTAACTGCCTAGCAACCAGATGGGGTTACCCTAGCAACCGAGAAACAAATCACATATCTCGGCACCAGAAAAGAGTACAGACTTCCGGGTTGATTTATTTCAACCAGGATGGCAAGGACACTTCATTAGTATCAATATGGTAACTGCCTAGCAACCAGATGGGGTTACCCTAGCAACCGAGTAACAAATCACATATCTCTGCACCAGAAAACAGTAGTGACTTCGGGTTGACTTATTTCACTCAGGATGGCAAGGAGACTTCATTAGTATCACTATGGTAACTGCCTAGCAACCATATGGGGTTACCCTAGCAACCGAGTAACAAATCACATATCTCTGCATCACAAAAACGTAGAGACTTCCGGGTTGACTTATTTCAATCAGGATGGCAAGGAGACTTCATTAGTATCACTATGGTAACTGCCTAGCAACCAGATGGGGTTACCCTAGCAACCGACTAGCAAATCACATATCTCTGAATCACAATAACGTAGAGAGTTCCGGGTTGACTTATTTCAATCAGGATGGCAAGGAGACTTCATAAGTATCACTATGGTAACTGCCTAGCAACCAGATGGGGTTACCCTAGCAACCGACTAACAAATAACATATCTCTGCATCACAAAAACGTAGAGACTTCGGGTTGACTTATTTCACTCAGGATGGAAAGGAGCCATGTATTGTATTACCTTGGTAACTGCATAGCAACCACATGGGCTTACCCTAGCAACCGAGTAACAAATCACATATTTCTGCACCAGAAAATCATACAGACTTCTGGGTTGATTTATTCATGACCATAATTTTTGCTCTTTTCAAGTTATAACATGCTGTTTCACGAGTTTTGCCACGGCAAGCACCACTCACATTTTCTTCAGGAAATGTACCTATCTAGATTAGTGGTGCTTGCAAAGCATCACTATTGTAATCTCACATACTTATTTTTATTTTTCTTTTTTTTATTATTATTCTATCTCCGTACAAAACTTCGGCACCTAACTTCGTCCCGCACCGTTTGGCGTAGACCCACGAATGAGGTGTCAAATCGAGCGGCCTATTGAGGACACGTGTGCTATGACTTTTATAAGCGATCGGAGTACGGTAATTGCCCCAGGGGCAAAAAAGCGGCGAAAAATCCCATAGACTTAACATTGCGACAAACTTTGACGCGTCACAGCTCCGAGCGAGGATTTCGCAGAAGCGTGTGATTTGCCATATTTGAAGAGGCTGGCAGGCTCTGTAAGAGCATACCTCAAAATGGGGTAAAAGTTGCACCCCTGGGGGCAGGAGCTGCCCAAAAATGCCCCAATTGACTTACAATGGTGTAGGACGGCCCATGAAATGAAATGGCATTGGGATTTGTATTCAACATAGCTCTGGATCACAGTGTCATAGAGACAATGGGGCGGGCTCATTTTACTCAGACGACCAATCAGTATCTCAGGATCATTTTGAATCTATCAAGCCACGCCCTAGCAACAATTTAGAGCACCTTAGCAACAAGTCCCATAGACTTCTAATGAAAGACATCAAAGGGATATCTCCGGATAGAAGTGTCATAGAAACACAAGGGTGGTCTCGTTTCACTCGGGGCAGCAAACAGCCAATCATGAATCACCTCAACACTTCCTAGCCCCTCCCTAGCAACCATTGTCGAGCACCTTAGCAACCAAAATCCATAGAGGATATCTTCCATTCTGAATGTCACAGAGGCATGGGAGTTGGTTTATATCATTCATACTGACAAGCAGCCTTTGGAGATTAATGATTGGCAGCTGCCAAGCCACTCCTAGCAACTAAACAGAGTACCCTAGCAACCATTTAGCAGTAACTATATCTCTGCACCAGAAAATCAGAGAAACTTCTGGGTTGATTTATTTCAATCAGGATGGCAAGGAGACTTCATTAGTATCACTAAGGTAACTGCCTAGCAACCAGATGGGGTTACCCTAGCAACCGAGTAACAAATCACATATCTCTGCATCAGAAAAGCGTAGAGACTTCCGGGTTGACTTATTTCAATCAGGATGGCAAGGACACTTGATTACTATCACTATGATTACTGCCTAGCAACCAGATGGGGTTACCCTAGCAACCGAGTAACAAATCACATATCTCTGCACCAGAAAATAGTACTGACTTCCGGGTTGATTTATTTCACTCAGGATGGCAAGGACACTTGATTACTATCACTATGGTAACTGCCTAGCAACCAGATGGGGTTACCCTAGCAACCGAGAAACAAATCACATATCTCGGCACCAGAAAGAGTACAGACTTCCAGGTTGATTTATTTCAACCAGGATGGCAAGGACACTTCATTAGTATCAATATGGTAACTGCCTAGCAACCACATGGGGTTACCCTAGCAACCGAGTAACAAATCACATATCTCTGCATCAGAAAAACGTAGATACTTCTGGGTTGACTTATTTCAATCAGGATGGCAAGGACACTTGATTACTATCACTATGGTAACTGCCTAGCAACCAGATGGGGTTACCCTAGCAACCGAGTAACAAATCACATATCTCTGCACCAGAAAATAGTACTGACTTCGGGTTGATTTATTTCACTCAGGATCGCAAGGACACTTGATTACTATCACTATGGTAACTGCCTAGCAACCAGATGGGGTTACCCTAGCAACCGAGAAACAAATCACATATCTCGGCACCAGAAAAGAGTACAGACTTCGGGTTGATTTATTTCAACCAGGATGGCAAGGACACTTCATTAGTATCAATATGGTAACTGCCTAGCAACCAGATGGGGTTACCCTAGCAACCGAGTAACAAATCACATATCTCTGCACCAGAAAACAGTAGTGACTTCGGGTTGACTTATTTCACTCAGGATGGCAAGGAGACTTCATTAGTATCACTATGGTAACTGCCTAGCAACCATATGGGGTTACCCTAGCAACCGAGTAACAAATCACATATCTCTGCATCACAAAAACATAGAGACTTCCGGGTTGACTTATTTCAATCAGGATGGCAAGGAGACTTCATTAGTATCACTATGGTAACTGCCTAGCAACCAGATGGGGTTACCCTAGCAACCGACTAGCAAATCACATATCTCTGAATCACAATAACGTAGAGAGTTCCGGGTTGACTTATTTCAATCAGGATGGCAAGGAGACTTCATAAGTATCACTATGGTAACTGCCTAGCAACCAGATGGGGTTACCCTAGCAACCGACTAACAAATAACATATCTCTGCATCACAAAAGCGTAGAGACTTCGGGTTGACTTATTTCACTCAGGATGGAAAGGAGCCATGTATTGTATTACCTTGGTAACTGCATAGCAACCACATGGGCTTACCCTAGCAACCGAGTAACAAATCACATATTTCTGCACCAGAAAATCATACAGACTTCTGGGTTGATTTATTCATGACCATAATTTTTGCTCTTTTCAAGTTATAACATGCTGTTTCACGAGTTTTGCCACGGCAAGCACCACTCACATTTTCTTCAGGAAATGTACCTATCTAGTTATACTTTTATTTTTATTTTTATTATATCTCTTAACAAAACTTCGGCACCTAACTCGTCCCGCACCGTTTGGCGTAGACCCACGAATGAGGTATCAAATCGAGCGGCCTATTGAGGACACGTGTGCTATGACTTTTATAAGCGATCGGAGTGCGGTATTTGCCCCAGGGGCAAAAAAGCGGCCGAAAAATCCCATAGACTTAACATTGAGACAAACTTTGACGCGTCACAGCTCCAAGCGAGGATTTCGTAGAAACGTGTGATTTGCCACATTTGAAGAGGCTGGCAGGCTCTGTAAGAGCATACCTCAATATGGGGTAAAAGTTGCACCCCTGGGGGGCAGGAGCTGCCCAAAAATGCCCCAATTGACTTATAATGGTGTAGGACGGCCCATGAAATGAAAAGGCATAGGGATTTGTATTGAACATAGCTCTGGATCACAGTGTCATAGAGACGAGGGGGTGGGCTCATTTTACTCAGACAACCAATCAGTCTCTCTGGATCATTGTGAAGCTATCAAGCCACGCCCTAGCAACCATTAAGAGCACCTTAGCAACAAGTCCCATAGACTTCTATTGAAAAAGATCAAAGGGATATCTCCGGATAGAAGTGTCATAGAAACACAAGGGTGGTCTCGTTTGACTCGGGACAGCAAACAGCCAATCATGCATCACTTCAACACTTCCTAGCCCCTCCCTAGCAACCATTGTCGAGCACCTTAACAACCAAAATCCATAGAGGGATATCTTCCATTCTGAATGTCACAGAGGCATGGGAGTTGGTTTATATCATTCATACTGACAAGCAGCCTTTGGAGATTCATGATTGGCAGCTGCCAAGCCACTCCCTAGCAACTACACAGAGTACCCTAGCAACCGTTTAGCAGTAACTATATCTCTGCACCAGAAAATCAGAGAGACTTCTGGGTTGATTTATTTCAATCAGGATGGCAAGGAGACTTGATAAGTATCACTATGTTAACTGCCTAGCAACCAGATGGGGTTACCCTAGCAACCGAGTAACAAATCACATATCTCTGCATCAGAAAAGCGTAGAGACTTCCGGGTTGACTTATTTCAATCAGGATGGCAAGGACACTTCATTAGTATCACTATGGTAACTGCCTAGCAACCAGATGGGCTTACCCTAGCAACCGAGTAACAAATCACATATCTCTGCATCACAAAAACATAGAGACTTCCGGGTTGACTTACTTCAATCAGGATGGCAAGGAGACTTCATTAGTATCACTATGGTAACTGCCTAGCAACCAGATGGGCTTACCCTAGCAACCGAGTAACAAATCACATATCTCTGCATCAGAAAAGCGTAGAGACTTCCGGGTTGACTTATTTCAATAAGGATGGCAAGGACACTTGATTAGTATCACTATGGTATCTGCCTAGCAACCAGATGGGGTTACCCTAGCAACCGAGTAAAAATCACATATCTCTGCATCACAAAAACATAGAGACTTCCGGGTTGACTTATTTCAATCAGGATGGCAAGGAGACTTCATTAGTATCACTATGGTAACTGCCTAGCAACCAGATGGGCTTACCCTAGCAACCGAGTAACAAATCACATATCTCTGCATCAGAAAAGCGTAGAGACTTCCGGGTTGACTTATTTCAATAAGGATGGCAAGGACACTTGATTAGTATCACTATGGTATCTGCCTAGCAACCAGATGGGGTTACCCTAGCAACCGAGTAAAAAATCACATATCTCTGCATCACAAAAACATAGAGACTTCGGGTTGATTTATTTTAATCAGGATGGCCAGGAGACTTGATTAGTATCACTATGGTAACTGCCTAGCAACCAGATGGAGTTACCCTAGCAACCGAGCAACATATCACATATCTCTGCACCAGAACACACTACAGACTTCCGGGTTGACTTATTTCACTCAGGATGGAAAGGAGCCATGTATTGTATTACCTTGGTAACTGCATAGCAACCACACGGGCTTACCCTAGCAACCGAGTAACAAATCACATATTTCTGCACCAGAACATCGTACACATTTCTGGGTTGGTTTATTTATGACCATAATTTTTGTTATTTTCAAGTTACAACATGCTGTTTGACGAGTTTTGCCACGGCAAGCACCACTCACATTTTCTTCAGGAAATGTACCCATCTAGTTATTTTTATTATTTTTATTTTTCTTATTTTTTATATCTCTTAACAAAACTTCGGCACCTAACTCGTCCCGCACCGTTTGGCGTAGACCCACGAATGAGGTGTCAAATCGAACGGCCTATTGAGGACACGTGTGCTATGACTTTTATAAGCGATCGGGGGTACGGTATTTGCCCCAGGGGCAAAAAAGCAGCCGAAAAATCCCATAGACTTAACATTGAGACAAACTTTGGCGTCACAGCTCCAAGCGAGGATTTCGTAGAAACGTGTGATTTGCCACATTTGAAGAGGCTGGCAGGCTCTGTAAGAGCATACCTCAATATGGGGTAAAAGTTGCACCCTGGGGGCAGGAGCTGCCCAAAAATGCCCCAATTGACTTATAATGGTGTAGGACGGCCCATGAAATGAAAAGGCATAGGGATTTGTATTGAACATAGCTCTGGATCACAGTGTCATAGAGACGAGGGGTGGGCTCATTTTACTCAGACGACCAATCAGTCTCTCAGGATCATTGTGAAGCTATCAAGCCACGCCCTAGCAACCATTAAGAGCACCTTAGCAACAAGTCCCATAGACTTCTATTGAAACAGATCAAAGGGATATCTCCGGATAGAAGTGTCATAGAAACACAAGGGTGGTCTCGTTTGACTCGGGACAGCAAACAGCCAATCATGCATCAAATCAACACTTCCTAGCCCCTCCCTAGCAACCATTGTCGAGCACCTTAACAACCAAAATCCATAGAGGGATATCTTCCATTCTGAATGTCACAGAGGCATGGGAGTTGGTTTATATCATTCATACTGACAAGCAGCCTTTGGAGATTCATGATTGGCAGCTGCCAAGCCACTCCCTAGCAACTAAACAGAGTACCCTAGCAACCGTTTAGCAGTAACTATATCTCTGCACCAGAAAATCAGAGAGACTTCTGGGTTGATTTATTTCAATCAGGATGGCAAGGACACTTGATTAGTATCACTATGGTAACTGCCTAGCAACCAGATGGGGTTACCCTAGCAACCGAGTAACAAATCACATATCTCTGCATCAGAAAACACGTACAGACTTCCGGGTTGACTTATTTCAATCAGGATGGAAAGGAGCACATGTCATTAGTATCACCTATGGTAACTGCCTAGCAACCAGATGGGGTTACCCTAGCAACCGAGTAACAAATCACATATTTCTGCACCAGAAAATCGTACAGACTTCTGGTTTGATTTATTTATGACCATAATTTTTGTTCTTTTCAAGTTATAGCATGCTGTTTGACGAGTTTTGCCACGACAAGCACCACTCACATTTTCTTCAGGAAATGTACCTATCTAGTTTACATTTGTTGTCTTGGTTGTACCTCTGCAAACATTTTGAAATGTTTGCTGCCCTGCCAAAGAAATTTGATGTGATAGTACTGTAGTCACAGCTTTTAGTTTGATATTTTATAATCAGTTACAAGGCAAGCTAACTTGCATTGTTTTGTCAAGGCAGATAAAGCATGTTTGCTAAAAGTAAAATGTTAACATTTAGATTTAAAGTTTATCAATATTCTTTTATAACAAAATATATTCTCAACCAATCCATGTTTGCACAGTTAAATGTTTGCATTGTTATTTATTTATGTTAATAAACTATATAGTTCAACTATTGAACCTTCTGGTTTCTTCAGGCATCATTATCAGTATACTTTTCAAGCGGGCAGCATTATTAAATTATATATCGTAACAAATATCGATATCGATCAATATGGAAAAAATATTGTGATAATATATTTTGCCATATCGCCCAGCCCTAGTTTAAATAGTCAGTAGTACAATTCAGTATCATTCACAGTAAGCACCGCTCCACTGTGATGTTTCCAAGCATATTTTTAGCATGTAAAGAGGATGATTTTCTACGTCGGTATTGGAGCGTGAGTAAAGTACAAAGCCTATAATAAAGAATAGTTTAGCATCCAAATACATCGCAAATGTAAAAACATTTTGATTGTAAAGAGAGCGTTTTTTTATTAGTGTTCTGTTCTGAATATCATTCAATTTCAAGGATTTGTTGTGGAATGTTTTGAGAGTATCATCAAATAAGAATAATTCTCTCGTTTTAGTGATTCCCTAGTTATTTTTTTATAATTCTAATCAGGTAAGGCAAGTAATATTCTCTGTGTCTTTATATAAATAAACCAAAACAAAAAAGTTTGAGCACCGCTGCTTTATAGCACGTTTTGGATTGTGGTCAGCACAGAAAACAGCGCACGCGATTCTTAAATGGTTTGAAAGTTATATTGAAATGCTTACAAAGGAATGGATAAGAGGAATCGACATTTTTATTTAAAAACAAGTCATCTGAAACCTGACATCAAGTAAGGTGAGGAACAACGAATTTCACACACTTGGAATTTGAATGAGTGAATGTGGCTCTTAAAAGAGCCATTGATGCTGCCCTTAAAAGGACATTTGTTGCTTCATCATCTGAGTTCCACCTGCAGAGCTTCTCGGAGGTTGCTCGGCAGAAGCTGGTTTCCCTCTGGTCTCAGGTGGACTCCGTCTCTGCACAGATGGAACAAGCCGATGTTTCTGTGGTGAATGCAGCGCATCTGCCTCTCTGCCAAGAAGCCAGACATGGCGCCGTTGATCCACCGCTGGCTTCGTTCAGTGCCATAGCCAGTCCTGCCAGTCTGTCCTCTCCAATTTAGACGGGGTAAAATGCCAGAAAACACCAGCCTGGTTCTGGGAAACATTTGTAAGACTTCGGTCAGGTCACTCTTTATTTCCGAAGAAAATCGAGGCGGTTGCGGCCCACCCGACACAAACTGTTCCCTCCCAGGTGAATAATGAGAATATCTGGAGCTGTAGCTTTGGCCCTGAGAGGCGCAGAGCTGGAAACAGCTGCTCCCAGAGTCTGCCTCCTCTGCCGTCCCAGGTGATCTCACACTGAAGACCGAGGTTTCCGTCCAGAGCTGCTCACAGAAGCGAGTATGCAGTGTGCGGATGATGGAACTGCCGACGATCCAAACACGTGAAGCCATCTCAAAGGCGAGTGAGGGAATGTGATTTACAACCGCTATTTATGAGTGTTGCACGTTTGGTTCCTAAAGGTGTTACAGGCCCCACCCATTTCCAGATTCAATAATCGGCTCGTTCTTACATAGTAGAGCACGTTCAGCACATGCATGATCTTCAAAAAGCGGTGCTTTATTTATTTATGTACCGTACAAAAGCGGTACATAAATAACATTTGTATGTGTTCTAAACAAAAGACACAGGTTGTACTGAATGTCAGCTTGTTTATTTGGCTCAAGATAAGGATTTATTAAGTCCACATGTCATGCAAACAAGAAATGCTTCTAACTAGGTCGAGAGCTGTCGTTGCGAATGTTCGTTGGAGCTCTACAGCACACATCTTCTTCTCGACAGTCAAAGCAAGGTTACGTTATTGCCCATCGTGCACAGCAACCCTAAAGGCACGGGGGTGGCGGTGCCACCGGCTTGGGCCCGTCATCGCTGCTCGCAGCTTTAATATTATATTACTATTATATTTAGTGTATTGCTAATCAATATATTGTTACTTCCCAGATGACAGCGGCTCGCTTCAAGAGCAGGTGAAGCAAGTTGGGACAATGTTGAAGACATTTGCTCGCACTGGGCAATCGGGTACAACTTGCAAACAACACCTGTGGTTGTTGGTTTAATTCCCACTGGCGGACCGCTGTCGAACGTGTTTGCGATATCGCCATTCTGCCGCTTCTACTGCCGCCGGCGCACCACCAGCGGACCGCCGACTTCTTGCTATCTGGGTAGGCAGGACAGGCAAGACATCTACATCCAAACATCAGCAAACAACGAACGACAGAGACTGAACAAACAACCAGGGTTTAAATACAGAGACATGATGATGACAAGCCGACAATCAGGTGAGAACAATGACACGGGGATGGCAGTGATGAGGGCTGGGAATCATGGGAATTGGAGTCCGTGACGACAAGATAAACACGGGGCAGACAACCAGGGATTGTAACAACGATCAACTACACTTTATAATTGTGATGAAGCATTAAAGTAAACGCAGTCGATTTGGTCTAAAAAGAACATATGTTGTTGGACATATAAAAATGTTGGACTTGAAGTGTACATGTATCCAAATTGAGCACTGTCTAGTAGGCTATGTCATATAAAGGCTATTAATCAAACAACAATATCAAGGAAACGATAAAACCACTTTCTGCTTTTGGCTGAATAACTTGAGTAGCTTTATAGATTCATGTAATAGAATACATTTAATAATAATATTATTAATAATATTGTTAGTTTTTTTTTATAAAACCGAACCCTGATGTAGAGAGAGTGTTAATTAGAACACTCAAATTACCAGGAAAGTAGAGATGATAAAATCATTCATAATTAAGCTCAACCTTTATCATGTTTTTTCTAATGGCTGATATAAAAGTATCAACATTTGTAGAGCAATACTTCAGCAGAACATCCCACCAGTCACAAACTTCAGAAAATTGTGCATCATGCATTAGATTGAGAACACAACTATTTCTGGGCTTAAAATATACAGGAACTAAATCGATGTGGAACATTGTATCTCAAAAGGCTCCCAATGTGATACTTAGAAATATTTCACTCAAAAATGAAAATTCTTTTTTATCATTTATTCACCCTCATGCCATTTGTCTATGACTTTCTTTCTTCAGAACACATTAATATTTTTAGAAGAATATTTCAGCTCTGTAGGCCCATACATTACAAGTGAATGGATGCCAACATTTTGACACTCCAAAAAGCACTTAAATGCAGCATAAAAGTATCCTAATCCATGTGACTCCAGTGGTTAAATCAATGACTTCAGAATTGATTTGACAGGTGTGGGTGAGAAACAGATCAATATTTAAGTCCATTTTGCTAGAATATTTTCTCCCTGTCAAGTAGATGGCGATATGCATGAAGAATGTGAATCACCAAAAACAAAAGAAGAAGAAAGTGAAAGTTAAAGTGGAGATTCACTGAGCAGGGAGGAGAATTTATAGTTAAAACAGAATTCAATATTGATTTGTTTCTCACTCACCTATAATATCTCTTCAGAAGAAATGGATTAAACCACTGGAGCCACATGGATTAGGATACTATTATGCTGACTAATGTGATTTTTGGAGCTTCAAAATGTTGGCACCCATTCACTTGCATTGTATGGACCAAAAGAGCTGAGATATTCTTCTAAAAATCTTTATTTGTGTTCTGCTGATGAAAGAAAGTCATACACATCTGGGATGGCATAAGGGTGACTAAATAATGAAGAGAATTAAAATTTTTGTGTGAACTATTCCTTTAAAGCCTGATGTGGCCCCTGTACCAAACCACTGCTCTACCGCCTCTATTGTGCCAAGTGACCCTGCTTTTTAGAATTATTATTTTTATTTTGCATGTTGTTTTG
>NW_026266902.1:0-17260 GCF_025860055.1 Xyrauchen texanus | reverse complement strand
TACAGGCCACTCCCAAAATTTCTGTTTTCTGGTCAAAAATTTTCTAATATGGTACATTGATACTACTGGCCAACAGGAACCCACAAACAAAGAATGGCTAACATTCGCCTTAGGGGCACTAGAGGCCACTCCAAAATTCCCATTTTATGGTCAAACATGTTCTAATTTGGTACATTGATACTACAGGTCAACAGGAACCCTCAAACCAAGAATGGCTAACATTCACCCCTAGGGGCGCTTACAGGTAATTCCTAAAAGTCCCATTTTCTGGTCAAATATTTTCTAATTATGTACATTGATACTACAGGCCAACAGGAACCCACAAACCAAGAATGACCCACATTTGCCCATAGGAGGTGCTTACAGGCCACGTCCCAAAAAAATATTTTCAAAGTGATACCATTTCCACGCCATTTAACCAATTCTTCTGAATCTTGGTGTACATGCCTCATTTCTCATTGGGAACAAAAAGCCTCAAGGATCCATAAGGTCTGTATGGATTTTCCTGTACACTGAAAATGTTTCGCTTAGGATTCAGACAGAAATACATGTTTTTTGAATTCATCCATTGAGAGGGTTTAACCCCAACCATCTACTGATCAATTTGAAATGATTTGCCATTTTGAGGAGGAATCAGCATTGCTGCTTGCAGCTATATTTATTATTATATATTATTATTATTATTCTCCTTGAGCCCCAATAGCTCAAAAAGTCACTGGTCAAAATTTTCTAAATTGGCACATTGATACTCCATGCCAACGGGTACCCCCAAACCAAGAATGGCCCACATTCGCCCATAGGTGGCGCTACAGGCCACGCCCAAAAAACAAAATTCAAAGTGATACCATTTCCACGCCATTTGTCCAAATCTTCTGAAATTTGGTGTACATGCCTCATTCCTCATGGGGAACAAAAAGCCTCAAGAACCCATAACTTCCGCCATGATGGATTTTCCCAGACGCTGAAAAATTTCATAAAACCTACAAAACTCTTCTTCTCCTGAACCGTGAGCTCCAATTGACTTGAAATTTGGTACACATGTGTAGAATGGACATCCTTGAAAACGCTATTTAGGAAAAATGAATACGATACAAAATGGCTGAAAGGGGCGTGTTTATGTAAATGTCCAAATTTTAACAATATATACGTGTCAATAAATCAAATGTAATTTTGACTGATGGTTTTTCAAACCTAACATGCTTAAAGATGACATCACTCTGAAGTACTGTGCAAAGAATGGCCATGCTAAAATTCCCATTTTCTGGTCAAAATGTTCTAATTTGGTAAATTAATAGTACAGGCCAACAGGAATCCACAAACCAAGAATGACCTACATACGCCACTAGGGGCACTACAGGACAAGCTAAAATTCCCATTTTCTGGTCAAAATGTTCTAATTCGCACAAGAATAGTACAGGCCAACAGGAATCCACAAACCAAGAATGACCGACATTCGCCAACTAGGGGCACTACAGGACAAGCCAAAATTCCCATTTTCTGGTCAAAAATTTTCTAATTTGGTACTTTGATACTACAGGCCAACAGGAACCCACATACCAAGTGTGGCTCTACATTCGCTCTTAGGGGGCTTACAGGCTACTCCAAAATTTCGCTTTCTGGTCAAAAACGCTCTAATTTGGTACATTGATACTGCAGGTCAACAGGAACCCTCAAACCAAGAATGGCTAACATTCACCCTTAGGGGCACTACAGGCCATGCCGAAATTCCCATTTTCTGGTCAAAAATGTTCTAATTTGGTACATTAATAGTACAGGCCAAAAGGAATCCACAAACCAAGAATGACCGACATTCACCACTAGGTGGCTTAGAGGCCAGCTCGAAA
This sequence comes from Xyrauchen texanus, assembly GCF_025860055.1. NCBI lineage: Eukaryota > Metazoa > Chordata > Actinopteri > Cypriniformes > Catostomidae > Xyrauchen > Xyrauchen texanus. Next base: position 15,416 of record NW_026266902.1, on the reverse strand, counting down.
TTCCCATTTTCTGGTCAAAAAGTTATAATTTGGTACATTGATACTACAGGCCAACAGGAACCCACAAACCAAGTATGGCCCACATTCGCCATTAGGGGGCTTACAGGCCACTCCTAAAATTTCGCTTTCTGGTCAAAAATTTTCTAATATGGTACATTGATACTACTGGCCAACAGGAACCCACAAACAAAGAATGGCTAACATTCGCCCTTAGGGGGCACTAGAGGCCACGCTAAATTCCCATTTTATGGTCAAAATGTTCTAATTTGGTACATTGATACTACAGGTCAACAGGAACCCTCAAACCAAGAATGGCTAACATTCACCCCTAGGGGGCTTACAGGTAATTCCTAAAAGTCCCATTTTCTGGTCAAATATTTTCTAATTATGTACATTGATACTACAGGCCAACAGGAACCCACAAACCAAGAATGACCCACATTTGCCCATAGGAGGCGCTTACAGGCCACGTCCCAAAAAAATATTTTCAAAGTGATACCATTTCCACGCCATTTAACCAATTCTTTTGAATCTTGGTGTACATGCCTCATTTCTCATTGGGAACAAAACGCCTCAAGGATCCATAAGGTATGATGGATTTTCCTGTAGACTGAAAATGTTTCGCTTAGGATTCAGACAGAAATACATGTTTTTGGATTCATCCATTGAGAGGGTTTAACCCCAACCCTCTACTGATCAATTTGAAATGATTTGCCATTTTGAGGAGGAATCAGCATTGCTGCTTGCAGCTATATTTATTATTATTATTATTATTACTTCTCCTTGAGCCCCAATAGCTCAAAAAGTCACTGGTCAAAATTTTCTAAATTGGCACATTGATACTCCATGCCAACGGGTACCCCCAAACCAAGAATGGCCCACATTCGCCCATAGGTGGCGCTACAGGCCACGCCCAAAAAACAAAATTCAAAGTGATACAATTTCCACGCCATTTGTCCAAATCTTCTGAAATTTGGTGTACATGCCTCATTCCTCATGGGGAACAAAAAGCCTCAAGAACCCATAACTTCCGCCATGATGGATTTTCCCAGACGCTGAAAATTTGCATAAAACCTACAAAACTCTTCTTCTCCTGAACCGTGAGCTCCAATTGACTTGAAATTTGGTACACATGTGTAGAATGGACATCCTTGAAAACGCTATTTAGGAAAAATGAATACGATACAAAATGGCTGAAAGGGGCGTGTTTATGTAAATGTCCAAATTTTAACAATATATACGTGTCAATAAATCAAATGTAATTTTGACTGATGGTTTTTCAAACCTAACATGCTTCAAGATGACATCACTCTGAAGTACTGCGCAAAGAATGGCTAACATTCGGCCTTAGGGGGCTTACAGGCCATGCCGAAATTCCCATTTTCTGGTCTAAAATGTTCTAATTTGGTACAATGGTACTACAGGCCAACAGGAACCCACAAACCAAGAATGGCCGACATTCGCCACTAGGGGCTTAAAGGCCACGCCAAAATTCCCGCTTTCTGGTCAAAATGTTCTAATTTGGTACATTGATACTACAGGCCAACAGGAACCCACAAACCAAGAATGGCCAACATTCACCCTAGGGGCGCTTACAGGCCATGCCGAAATTCCCATTTTCTGGTCAAAATGTTCTAATTTGGTACATTGATACTACAGGCCAACAGGAACCCACAAACCAAGAATGGCCAACATTCGCCATTAGGGGGCTTACAGGTAATTCCAAAAGTCCCATTTTCTGGTCAAACATTTTCTAATTTGGTACATTGATTCTACAGGCCAACAGGAACCCACAAACCAAGAATGGCTCACATTCGCCCTTAGGGGGCTTACAGGCCACTCCAAAATTCCCATTTTCTGGTCAAATATTTTCTAATTTTGTACATTGATACTACAGGCCAACAGGAACCCACAAACCAAGAATGGCCCACATTTGACCATAGGTGGCGCTACAGGCCACGTCCCAAAAAAATATTTTCAAAGTGATACCATTTCCACGCCTATTTGTCCAATTCTTCTGAAACTTGGTGTACATGCCTCATTTCTCATTGGGAACAAAAAGCCTCAAGGATCCATAAGGTCCGTGATGGATTTTCCTGTACATTGAAAATGTTTCGCTTAGGATTCAGACAAAGACATGTTTTTTGAATTCATCCATTGGGAGGGTTTATCCCCAACCATCTACTGATCAATTTTAAATGATTTGCCATTTTGAGGAGGAATCATGATTGCTGCTTGCAGCTATATTTATTATTATTATTATTATTCTTCTCCTTGAGCCCCAATAGCTCAAAAAGTCACTGGTCAAAAGTTTTCTAAATTGGCACATTGATAGTCCATGCCAACGGGTACCCCTAAACCAAGAATGGCCAACATTCGCCCATAGGTGGCGCTACAGGCCACGCCCAAAAAACAAAATTTCAAAGTGATACCATTTCCACGCCATTTGTCCAAATCTTCTGAAACTTGGTGTACATGCCTCATTTCTCATGGGGAACAAAAAGCCTCAAGAACCCATAACTTCCGCCATGATGGATTTTTCCCAGACGCTGAAAATTTGCTAAAACCTACAAAACTCTTTCTTCTCCTGAACCGTGAGCTCCAATTGACTTGAAATTTGGTACACATGTGTAGAATTGACAGTCTTTGAAAACGCTACTTAGGAAAAATGAATACGATACAAAATGGCTGAAAGGGGCGTGTTTATGTAAATGTCCAAATTTTAACAATATATACGTGTCAATAAATCAAATGTAATTTTGACTGATGGTTTTTCAAACCTAACATGCTTCAAGATGACATCACTCTGAAGTATCATGCAAAGAATGGCTAACATTCGCCTCTAGGGGGCTTACAGGCCATGCCGAAATTCCCATTTTCTGGTCTAAAATGTTCTAATTTGGTACAATGGTACTACAGGCCAACAGGAACCCACAAACCAAGAATGGCCTACATTCGCCACTTAGGGGGCTTAAAGGCCACGCCTAAAATTCCCGCTTTCTGGTCAAAAATGTTCTAATTTGGTACATTGATACTACAGGCCAACAGGAACCCACAAACCAAGAATGGCCAACATTCACCCCTAGGGGGCTTACAGGCCATGCCGAAATTCCCATTTTCTGGTCTAAAATGTTCTAATTTGGTACAATGGTACTACAGGCCAACAGGAACCCACAAACCAAGAATGGCCAACATTCGCCATTAGGGGCGCTACAGGTAATTCCTAAAAGTCCCATTTTCTGGTCAAACATTTTCTAATTTGGTACATTGATTCTACAGGCCAACAGGAACCCATCAAACCAAGAATGGCTCACATTCACCCCTTAGGGGGCTTACAGGCCACTCCAAAATTCCCATTTTCTGGTCAAATATTTTCTAATTTTGTACATTGATACTACAGGCCAACAGGAACCCACAAACCAAGAATGGCCCACATTCGACCATAGGTGGTGCTACAGGCCACGTTCCAAAAAAATATTTTCAAAGTGATACCATTTCCACGCCATTTGTCCAATTCTTCTGAAACTTGGTGTACATGCCTCATTTCTCATTGGGAACAAAAAGCCTCAAGGATCCATAAGGTCCTGTATGGATTTTCCTGTACATTGAAAATGTTTCGCTTAGGATTCAGACAAAGACATGTTTTTTGAATTCCTTAATTGGGAGGGTTTATCCCCAACCATCTACTGATCAATTTTAAATGATTTGCCATTTTGAGGAGGAATCCAGATTGCTGCTTGCAGCTATATTTATTATTATTATTATTATTATTATTCTTCTCCTTGAGCCCCAATAGCTCAAAAAGTCACTGGTCAAAATTTTCTAAATTGGCACATTGATACTCCATGCCAACGGGTACCCCCAAACCAAGAATGGCCCACATTCGCCCATAGGTGGCGTTACAGGCCACGCCCAAAAAACAAAATTCAAAGTGATACAATTTCCACGTCATTTGTCCAAATCTTCTGAAATTTGGTGTACATGCCTCATTCCTCATGGGGAACAAAAAGCCTCAAGAACCCATAACTTCCGCCATGATGGATTTTCCCAGACGCTGAAAATTTGCTAAAACCTACAAAACTCTTCTTCTCCTGAACCGTAGCTCCAATTGACTTGAAATTTGGTACACATGTGTAGAATGGACAGTCCTTGAAAACGCTACTTAGGAAAAATGAATACTGATACAAAATGGCTGAAAGGGGCGTGTTTATGTAAATGTCCAAATTTTAACAATATATACGCAGTCAATAAATCAAATGTAATTTTGACTGATGGTTTTTCAAACCTAACATGCTTCAAGATGACATCACTCTGAAGTACTGCGCAAAGAATGGCTAACATTCGCCTTAGGGGCTTACAGGCCATGCCGAAATTCCCATTTTCTGGTCTAAAATGTTCTAATTTGGTACAATGGTACTACAGGCCAACAGGAACCCACAAACCAAGAATGGCCGACATTCGCCACTAGGGGGCTTAAAGGCCACGCCAAAATTCCCGCTTTCTGGTCAAAATGTTCTAATTTGGTACATTGATACTACAGGCCAACAGGAACCCACAAACCAAGAATGGCCAACATTCACCCCTAGGGGGCTTACAGGCCATGCCGAAATTCCCATTTTCTGGTCTAAAATGTTCTAATTTGGTACAATGGTACTACAGGCCAACAGGAACCCACAAACCAAGAATGGCCAACATTCGCCATTAGGGGCGCTTACAGGTAATTCCCAAAAGTCCCATTTTCTGGTCAAACATTTTCTAATTTGGTACATTGATTCTACAGGCCAAAAGGAACCCATCAAACCAAGAATGGCTCACATTCGCCTCTAGGGGCGCTTACAGGCCACTCCAAAATTCCCATTTTCTGGTCAAATATTTTCTAATTTTGTACATTGATACTACAGGCCAACAGGAACCCACAAACCAAGAATGGCCCACATTCGACCATAGGTGGTGCTACAGGCCACGCTCCAAAAAAATATTTTCAAAGTGATACCATTTCCACGCCATTTGTCCAATTCTTCTGAAACTTGGTGTACATGCCTCATTTCTCATTGGGAACAAAAAGCCTCAAGGATCCATAAGGTCCGGTATGGATTTTCCTGTACATTGAAAATGTTTCGCTTAGGATTCAGACAGAAGACATGTTTTTTGAATTCATTAATTGGGAGGGTTTATCCCCAACCATCTACTGATCAATTTTAAATGATTTGCCATTTTGAGGAGGAATCTGCGATTGCTGCTTGCAGCTATATATTATTATTATTATTATTATTATTATTATTATTATTCTCCTTGAGCCCCAATAGCTCAAAAAGTCACTGGTCAAAATTTTCTAAATTGGCACATTGATACTCCATGCCAACGGGTACCCCCAAACCAAGAATGGTCAACATTCGCCCATAGGTGGCGCTACAGGCCACGCCCAAAAAACAAAAATTCAAAGTGATATAATTTCCACCCCATTTGTCCAAATCTTCTGAAACTTTGTAAACATGCCTCATTTCTCATGGGGAACAAAAAGCCTCAAGGACCCATACTTCTGCCATTATGGATTTTCCTGTACAGTGAAAATTTTGGAAAACCTACAAAACTCTTCTTCTCCTGAACCTCAGCTCCAATTGACTTGAATTTGGCACACGGTGTAGTATGTATGTCTTTCCAAACGCTACTTAGCAAAAATGAATACAATACAAAATGGCTGAAATGGACGGTTTATGTAAATGTACACACAAAAGATGATCAAAATTTTTAAAATCCCATTGATTTACAATGGCTGAGCAAAAGTGCTCCTCTACTGGACAAATATGGTCCACATGTAAAATCCCATTCACTTACATTGGCTGAGCAAAGAGGCTCCTCTACTGGAGTAACTCTGTCTACCACATGCAGCTCTTCTGTAGCAATCTCTAATGAAGCATTTCGGTCTCCTAGTGGGTGGAGCTCCAGACTTAGACTACAGAAGACATTTTATGCCTGCACGGAGGTATGTCAAATCAATTGTGTGTCTTAATGCTTTCCAGTTTGAACATTCAGCTGATTTTACACTATTCAACTCAACAAAGGCAAAACAACTCAAATAAATGTTTTCGAAAGCAGTTTGTGTGACACAGCGAAGCGAAGCCGCCGCTGCCTAACGCTCGACGACGATGAGAGTTCGCTTCCTTCTTATGCTTCAACGGACAATTTCATACACCAAAATACATGATATATTGGGGTGTCTGCTATATCTCAAGTGAACAAACAGTTGATAAAGAAATCGGGTATCAATATATTGAATTATGAATTATTGAAGGGGTCTAGTGATGCCGCTGTGATGTCCTGTTAGATTTTCTCTATCGAGACAGCGCTAACGTATCAAAACTTCCGAGTATGATGTTGTTTAATTGTCTCTGACAACACGCTAATCCTCGAGGCGCAGATCATTTTTGCTCGCGATCTTCACGAAGGTTTGTTGGTTGTGTACTAATGGTTGCCTGCTTGAACATTCAGCCGATTTTACACTATTCAACTCAACAAAGGCAAAACAACTCAAATAAATGTTTTCGAAAGCAGTTTGTGTGACACAGCGAAGCGAAGCCGTCAGCGACTAACGCCAGACGCCGATGAGAGTTCGCCACAGCTTCATGCGCTTGAACGACAATTTCATACACCAAAATACATGATATATTGGGGTGTCTGTTATGTATCAAGTGAACAAACAGTTGATAAAGAAATTGGGTATCAATATATTTAATTATGAATTATTGTGAACAACACGGATGCCGCTTGTGGTGTCCTGTTAAGATTTTTCTCTCAAACAGCTGCTAACAGCTTAAACAAAATACTGCGCTATTTTTGCACATACAGATACATTTAATACATCGCCACAAACTATGAAAGTTGTACTTTTATTTGTTGTAAAATAAAGAAAATAAACCGTGTGCTCTTTGTCTAAGCTTAATATCTTTCTGAAACACGCCACAAAAACTTACACAAACATGAAACATATGTCTAAAGAAAGTAGGGATGGGCTGATCAATCCTAACGATCAAAACTTCCGAGAATGATGTTGTTTAATTGTCTCTGACAACACGCTAAACCGCGAGGCTGAGATCATTTTTGCTCGCGATCATCATGAAGGTTTGTCGGTTGTATACAATGTTTGCCTGTTTGAACATTCAGCCGATTTTACACTATTCAACTCAACAAATGTCAAAACAACTCAAATACATGTTTGCGAAGCTGTTTGTGTGACACAGCTGAGCCGCCGCCGCCTAACTCACGCGACTCGATGTCTTTCGCTGCTGCTTAGCGCCTGAACGGACAATTTCATACAACAGAGTGTCAAAATACATGATATATTGAGGAGTCTGTTATGTCTCAAGTGAACAAACAGTTGAGAAAGAAATCTGAATAATTATATTTTATTCTGGCATTATTCCAGATGACGCCCTGCTATATTTTTTCTCTAAACAGCTGAAACAACTTAAACAAAATACTGCGCCATTTTTGCCCATACAGAAACATGCAAGACATCATTACTTAACTATGAAATGTGTACTTTTATTTGTGTACACTTACAATAACAACAAAACCTTGTGCTTTTGTAAAATAAATAAACAGGGTGCTCAGTCTCTGTCTTCACGATTATTTTTCTGAAACACGCCACAAAATTCAAGTGAACAAAATCAACCATTCACTGTAGTCTGTATTTTATCATCTCACAATGAATACAAATGCAACAAGCATGGCACAAAACGAAAATAATGATACTTCTCAGTTCTCAAAAGATTAAACTGAACTGTGCCTTAAGTATCGTGATCATGCGATAAAAGCCTCTTAAAGAGACAGTAACAATTTAGCCTTCGCCCTGAACATAGACATTCCCAAGTAATTGAGAAGTACAAATGGTATTATTTTAAGTTTTTTTATTTCTCTCTACCTTGTAAAATGCCACGTTTTTGAATGGCATGTAAACACAATCACTCCATTTTTTTCACTGGATCTGTTGCTATTTTAATGATTTAAAAATCAAAGCACTGACCATTTAAAGTGTGAGCTTGTAGGCTACATTTTGAAATAGTTATAAACAGTCACAGCTATACAGTGTTATTATGTGCCTAGATAGTCTTTCAAATAAAATTGCTTGTGATATGCTTATGTAAATCACACAAAAAAACAGAAAAAAATCTTAAGAGAGAAGTGAAAGTGAAAGTAGAGATTTTCAAAGTGATTTTTCATTCAAAGTGATACAATTTCCACGCCATTTGTCTAAATCTTCTGAAACTTGGTGTACATGCCTCATTCCTCATGGGGAACAAAAAGCCTTAAGGACCCATAACTTTCACCATGATGGATTTTCCCAGACGCTGAAAATTTGCTAAAACCTAAAAATACTCTTCTTCTCCTGAACCGTGAGCTCTAATTGACTTGAAATTTGGTACACATTTGTAGAATGGACATCCTTGAAAACATTACTTAGGAAAAATGAATGTGATACAAAATGTCTGAAAGGGGCGTGTTTATGTAAATGTCCAAATTTTAACAATATATACCTGTCAATAAATCAAATGTAATTTTGACTGATGGTTTTTCAAACCTAACATGCTTCAAGATGACATCACTCTGAAGTACTAGCGAAAGAATGGTCGACATTCGCCTCTAGGGGGCTTACAGGCCATGTCGAAATTCCCATTTTCTGGTCTAAAATGTTCTAATTTGGTACAATGGTACTACAGGCCAACAGGAACCCACAAACCAAGAATGGCCGACATTCGCCACTAGGGGGCTTAAAGGCCACGCCTAAAATTCCCGCTTTCTGGTCAAATTTTTTTAATTTGGTACATTGATACTACAGGCAGACAGGAACCCACAAACCAAGAATGGACAACATTCACCCCTAGGGGCTTACAGGCCATGCCAAAATTCCCATTTTCTGGTCAAAATGTTCTAATTTGGTACACTGATACTACATGCCAACAGGAACCCACAAACCACTTAATGGCCAACATTCGCCATTAGGGCGCTTACAGGTAATTCCAAAAATCCCATTTTCTGGTCAAACATTTTCTAATTTGGTGTATTGATTCTACAGGCCTACAGGAACCCACAAACCAAGAAAGGCCCACATTTGCCCCTAGGGGCTGCTACAGGCCACTCCAAAATTCCCATTTTCTGGTCAAATATTTTCTAATTTTGTACATTTATACTACAGGCCAACAGGAACCCACAAACCAAGAATGACCAACATTTGCCCATAGGTGGCGCTTACAGGCCACGTCCCAAAATTTTTTTTTCAAAATGATATAATATCCACCCCATTTGTCCAATTCTTCTGAAACTTGGTGTACATGCCGCATTTCTCATTGGGAACAAAAAGCCTCAAGGATCCATAAGGTCCGGTATGGATTTTCCTGTACATTGAAAATGTTTTGTTTAGGAATCAGACTAAGACATGTTTTTTGAATTCCTTAATTGGGAGGGTTTATCCCCAACCATCTACTGATCAATTTTAAATGATTTGCCATTTTGAGGAGGAATCCGCATTGCTGCTTGCAGCTATATTTATTATTATTATTATTATTCTCCTTGAGCCCCAATAGCTCAAAAAGTCACTGGTCAAAAGTTTTCTAAATTGGCACATTGATAGTCCATGCCAACGGGTACCCCCAAACCAAGAATGGTCAACATTCGCCCATAGGTGGCGCTACAGGCCACGCCCAAAAAAACAAAATTCAAAGTGATACCATTTCCACGCCATTTGTCCAAATCTTCTGAAACTTGGTGTACATGCCTCATTTCTCATGGGGAACAAAAAGCCTCAAGAACCCATAACTTCCGCCATGATGGATTTTTCCAGTACGCTGAAAATTTGCTAAAACCTACAAAACTCTTTCTTCTCCTGAACCGTGAGTCTAATTGACTTGAAATTTGGTACACATGTGTAGAATTGAAGTCTTTGAAAACGCTACTTAGGAAAAATGAATACGATACAAAATGGCTGAAAGGGGCGTGTTTATGTAAATGTCCAAATTTTAACAATATATACGTGTCAATAAATCAAATGTAATTTTGACTGATGGTTTTTCAAACCTAACATGCTTCAAGATGACATCACTCTGAAGTACTGCGCAAAGAATGGCTAACATTCGCCCTTAGGGGGCTTACAGGCCATGCCGAAATTCCCATTTTCTGGTCTAAAATGTTCTAATTTGGTACAATGGTACTACAGGCCAACAGGAACCCACAAACCAAGAATGGCCGACATTCGCCACTAGGGGGCTTAAAGGCCACGCCAAAATTCCCGTTTTCTGGTCAACAATGTTCTAATTTGGTACATTGATACTACAGGCCAACAGGAACCCACAAACCAAGAATGGCCAACATTCACCCCTAGGGGCGCTTACAGGCCATGCCGAAATTCCCATTTTCTGGTCTAAAATGTTCTAATTTGGTACAATGGTACTACAGGCCAACAGGAACCCACAAACCAAGAATGGCCAACATTCGCCATTGGGGGCGCTACAGGTAATTCCCAAAAGTCCCATTTTCTGGTCAAACATTTTCTAATTTGGTACAATGGTACTACATGTCAACAGGAACCCACAAACCAAGAATGGCCAACATTCGACCATAGGTGGCGCTACAGGCCATGCCCCAAAAAAATATTTTCAAAGTGATACCATTTCCAAGCCATTTAACCAATTCTTCTGAAACTTGGTGTACATGCCTCATTTCTCATTGGGAACAAAAAAGCCTCAAGGATCCATAAGGTCCGGTATGGATTTTCCTGTACATTGAAAATGTTTCGTTTAGGATTCAGACAAAGACATGTTTTTGAATTCCTTAATTGGGAGGGTTTATCCCCAACCCTCTACTGATCAATTTTAAATGATTTGCCATTTTGAGGAGGAATCCGCATTGCTGCTTGCAGCTATATTTATTATTATTCTTCTCCTTGAGCCCAAATAGCTCAAAAAGTCACTGGTCAAAACTTTTCTAAATTGGCACATTGATAGTCCATGCCAACGGGTACCACCAAACCAAGAATGGTCAACATTCGCCCATAGGTGGCGCTACAGGCCACGCCCAAAAAAATATTTTCAAAGTGATACCATTTCCACGCCATTTGTCCAAATCTTCTGAAACTTGGTGTACATGCCTCATTTCTCATGGGGAACAAAAAGCCTCAAGAACCCATAACTTCCGCCATGATGGATTTTTCCAGACGCTGAAAATTTGCTAAAACCTACAAAACTCTTTCTTCTCCTGAACCGTGAGCTCCAATTGACTTGAAATTTGGTACACATGTGTAGAATTGAAGTCTTTGAAAACGCTACTTAGGAAAAATGAATACGATACAAAATGGCTGAAAGGGGCGTGTTTATGTAAATGTCCAAATTTTAACAATATATACGTGTCAATAAATCAAATGTAATTTTGACTGATGGTTTTTCAAACCTAACATGCTTCAAGATGACATCACTCTGAAGTACTATGCAAAGAATGGCCAACATTCAGCCCTTAGGGGCGCTTACAGGCCATGCCGAAATTCCCATTTTCTGGTCTAAAATGTTCTAATTTGGTACAATGGTACTACAGGCCAACAGGAACCCACAAACCAAGAATGGACTGACATTCTGCCACTTAGGGGGCTTAAAGGCCACGCCTAAAATTCCCGTTTTCTGGTCAAAAATGTTCTAATTTGGTACATTGATACTACATGCCAACAGGAACCCACAAACCAAGAATGGCCCACATTCAGCCCCTAGGGGCGCTTACAGGCCACTCCAAAATTCCCATTTTCTGGTCAAATATTTTCTAATTTTGTACATTGATACTACAGGCCAACAGGAACCCACAAACCAAGAATGGCCCACATTCGACCATAGGTGGCGCTTACAGGCCACGCTCCCAAAAAAATATTTTCAAAGTGATACCATTTCCACGCCATTTGTCCAATTCTTCTGAAACTTGGTGTACATGCCTCATTTCTCATTGGGAACAAAAAGCCTCAAGGATCCATAAGGTCCGGTATGGATTTTCCTGTACATTGAAAATGTTTCGCTTAGGATTCAGACAAAGACATGTTTTTTGAATTCCTTAATTGGGAGGGTTTATCCCCAACCATCTACTGATCAATTTTAAATGATTTGCCATTTTGAGGAGGAATCAGCATTGCTGCTTGCAGCTATATTATATTATTATTATTATTATTATTATTATTCTCCTTGAGCCCAAATAGCTCAAAAAGTCACTGGTCAAAAATTTTCTAAATTGGCACATTGATAGTCCATGCCAACGGGTACCCCTAAACCAAGAATGGTCAACATTTGCCCATAGGTGGCGCTACAGGCCACGCCCAAAAAACAAAATTCAAAGTGATACCATTTCCACGCCATTTGTCCAAATCTTCTGAAACTTGGTGTACATGCCTCATTTCTCATGGGGAACAAAAAGCCTCAAGAACCCATAACTTCCGCCATGATGGATTTTTCCGTGACGCTGAAAATTTGCATAAAACCTACAAAACTCTTCTTCTCCTGAACCGTAGCTCCAATTGACTTGAAATTTGGTACACATGTGTAGAATTGAAGTCTTTGAAAACGTTACTTAGGAAAAATGAATACTGATACAAAATGGCTGAAAGGGGCGTGTTTATGTAAATGTCCAAATTTTAACAATATATACGTGTCAATAAATCAAATGTAATTTTGACTGATGGTTTTTCAAACCTAACATGCTTCAAGATGACATCACTCTGAAGTACTGCTAAAGAATGGCCAACATTCGCCTCTAGGGGGCTTACAGGCCATGCCGAAATTCCCATTTTCTGGTCTAAAATGTTCTAATTTGGTACAATGGTACTACAGGCCAACAGGAACCCACAAACCAAGAATGGCCGACATTCGCCACTAGGGGGCTTAAAGGCCACGCCAAAATTCCCGCTTTCTGGTCAAAAATGTTCTAATTTGGTACATTGATACTACAGGCCAACAGGAACCCACAAACCAAGAATGGCCAACATTCACCCCTAGGGGCGCTTACAGGCCATGCCGAAATTCCCATTTTCTGGTCTAAAATGTTCTAATTTGGTACAATGGTACTACAGGCCAACAGGAACCCACAAACCAAGAATGGCCAACATTGGCCATTAGGGACGCTTACAGGTAATTCCCAAAAGTCCCATTTTCTGGTCAAACATTTTCTAATTTGGTACATTGATTCTACAGGCCAAAAGGAACCCACAAACCAAGAATGGCCCACATTCGCCCCTAGGGGGCTTACAGGCCACTCCAAAATTCCCATTTTCTGGTCAAATATTTTCTAATTTTGTACATTGATACTACAGGCCAACAGGAACCCACAAACCAAGAATGGCCCACATTCTGACCATAGGTGGTGCTACAGGCCACGCCCCAAAAAATATTTTCAAAGTGATACCATTTCCACGCCATTTGTCCAATTCTTCTGAAACTTGGTGTACATGCCTCATTTCTCATTGGGAACAAAAAGCCTCAAGGATCCATAAGGTCCGGTATGGATTTTCCTGTACATTGAAAATGTTTCGCTTAGGATTCAGACAAAGACATGTTTTTTGAATTCCTTAATTGGGAGGGTTTATCCCCAACCATCTACTGATCAATTTTAAATGATTTGCCATTTTGAGGAGGAATCCGCATTGCTGCTTGCAGCTATATTTATTATTATTATTATTATTATTATTATTCTCCTTGAGCCCAAATAGCTCAAAAAGTCACTGGTCAAAACTTTTCTAAATTGGCACATTGATAGTCCATGCCAACGGGTACCCCCAAACCAAGAATGGTCAACATTCGCCCATAGGTGGCGCTACAGGCCACGCCCAAAAAAAATATTTTCAAAGTGATACCATTTCCACGCCATTTGTCCAAATCTTCTGAAACTTGGTGTACATGCCTCATTTCTCATGGGGAACAAAAAGCCTCAAGAACCCATAACTTCCGCCATGATGGATTTTCCCGCACGGTGAAAATTTGCTAAAACCTACAAAACTCTTCTTCTCCTGAACCGTAGCTCCAATTGACTTGAAATTTGATACACATGTGTAGAATTGAAGTCTTTGAAAATGTTACTTAGGAAAAATGAATACGATACAAAATGGCTGAAAGGGGCGTGTTTATGTAAATGTCCAAATTTTAACAATATATACGTGTCAATAAATCAAATGTAATTTTGACTGATGGTTTTTCAAACCTAACATGCTTCAAGATGACATCACTCTGAAGTACTGCGCAAAGAATGGCCAACATTCGCCCCTAGGGGGCACTACAGGCCACGTCAAAATTCCCATTTTCTGGTCAAAAATTTTCTAATTGGTACATTGATACTACAGGCCAACAGGAACACACAAACCAAGAATGGACCACATTCGCCAATAGGGGGCGCTACAGGAAATGCAAAAATTCTCATTTTCCGGTCAAAAATTTTCTAATTTGGTACATTGATACTACAAGCCAACAGGAACCCACAAACCAAGAATGGCCTACATTCGCCCTTTAGGGGGCGCTACAGACCCTGCCCAAAAGTCTCATTTTCTGTTCAAAAATGTTCTAAATTGCTACTTTGATACTACAGGCCAACAGGAACCCACAAATCAAGAATGGCCCACATTCACCCTTAGGGGGCGCTACAGACCACACCCAAATGTCCCATTTTCAAACTGATGGCATTTTCACCCAATTTGTCAAATTCGTCTGAAACTTAATGTACATTCCTCATTTCTCATTGGAAACAAAAAAGCCTCAAGGATCCATAATGTCCGGTATGATGAATTTTCCTGTACACTGAAAATGTTTAGTTTAGGATTCAGACAGAAATACGTGTTTTTTGGATTCATCCATTGAGAGGGTTTAACCCCAACCCTCTACTGATCAGTTTTAAATGATTTGCCATTTTGAGGAGGAATCCGCATTGCTGCTTGCAGCTATATTTATTAATTGTGTTTGATACTATACATGTCAAGACTTATTTATAAAGTTATTAATTCAATATATACAATTAAGCAGCATCTTCTGGAATGTTCTAATAGATGCTATATCAAATGATAAATCAAAAGTTAAAATGTACAAATACAGCATTTATTGAGCAGAAAAGATTGGTACTTCATTATATTTTCTTAGATGTTCAATGATGTAATGATCATTTCTTTTTTTTTTTTTTTAAATACATGAAAAATGCAATTCTTAAACACAATGACTTTAATATCTCCAAGATGAACACTTAATTTAAATAAATGTTTCATATTTTAAGTAAATGGTTTAATTTAGTGTCTGAAATGGTTTGGGAAACTTTAGCAATCTTTATTTAATGAAAAATTCTTGATATTTGGAAAAAAAAATGCTTTTTACCTTTACAAATGTGTTTGAAACTGTAAAGAAAAAAACAAAATTATATAT
>NW_026266901.1:0-17352 GCF_025860055.1 Xyrauchen texanus | reverse complement strand
TGGTTTGTAGTGGTTTGGGGTGGAAATTATGTAATCAACATCATTGACTCTGTCAGGACCCGGTCACGAACTCAGGTCTCTGGTGTGAGAAACAGTCAATAGTCAAACTGAGCCAATAGTGGTCAGCAGAACCCAGAAGATGAGGCAGACACAGCAGTACTAGAGATGTTTTTTTTTATAAATGTAAAAAGTAAAGATCTTCAGGCAAAAAATATAAATCCACAACGTCAAAAGTCATTTCAAGAAAAAAGGTAAATCCACCACATCAAAAGGTAAATCCACAAGGTAAGAAGGTACAGCAGAAAAAAAGGCCTCAAAAGATGATCCAAAAAATAAATGAGTACCAAAACAGAGTACCACAAGAGAATCCAACTGGAGCCACAAACGTTCACAGATTCACTGAGGCTGGGTGTTAACGTTCAAACACAGAGCAAAGAACTAAGGAAAAATATAGCTGCAAGCAGCAATGCGGATTCCTCCTCAAAATGGCAAATCATTTAAAATTGATCAGTAGATGGTTGGGGATAAACCCTCCCAATTAAGGAATTCAAAAAAACATGTCTTTGTCTGAATCCTAAACGAAACATTTTCAATGTACAGGAAAATCCATACCGGACCTTATGGATCCTTGAGGCTTTTTTGTTCCCAATGAGAAATGAGGCATGTACACCAAGTTTCAGAAGAATTGGACAAATGGCGTGGAAATGGTATCACTTTGAAAATATTTTTTTGGAGCGTGGCCTGTAGCACCACCTATGGTCAAATGTGGGCCATTCTTGGTTTGTGGGTTCCTGTTGGCCTGTAGTATCAATGTACAAAATTAGAAAATATTTGACCAGAAAATGGGAATTTTGGAGTGGCCTGTAAGCCCCCTAGGGGCGAATGTGAGCCATTCTTGGTTTGTGGGTTCCTTTTGGCCTGTAGAATCAATGTACCAAATTAGAAAATGTTTGACCAGAAAATGGGACTTTTGGGAATTACCTGTAGCGCCCCTAATGGCGAATGTTGGCCATTCTTGGTTTGTGGGTTCCTGTTGGCCTGTAGTACCATTGTACCAAATTAGAACATTTTAGACCAGAAAATGGGAATTTCGGCATGGCCTGTAAGCGCCCCTAGGGGTGAATGTTGGCCATTCTTGGTTTGTGGGTTCCTGTTGGCCTGTAGTATCAATGTACCAAATTAGAACATTTTTGACCAGAAAGCGGGAATTTTAGGCGTGGCCTTTAAGCCCCCTAGTGGCGAATGTCGGCCATTCTTGGTTTGTGGGTTCCTGTTGGCCTGTAGTACCATTGTACCAAATTAGAACATTTTAGACCAGAAAATGGGAATTTCGGCATGGCCTGTAAGCCCCCTAAGGGCGAATGTTGGCCATTCTTTGCGTAGTACTTCAGAGTGATGTCATCTTGAAGCATGTTAGGTTTGAAAAACCATCAGTCAAAATTACATTTGATTTATTGACACGTATATATTGTTAAAATTTGGACATTTACATAAACACGCCCCTTTCAGCCATTTTGTATCGTATTCATTTTTCCTAAGTAGCGTTTTCAAAGACTTCAATTCTACACATGTGTACCAAATTTCAAGTCAATTGGAGCTACGGTTCAGGAGAAGAAGAGTTTTGTAGGTTTTACGCAAATTTTCAGCGTCCGGAAAAATCCATCATGGCGGAAGTTATGGGTTCTTGAGGCTTTTTGTTCCCCATGAGAAATGAGGCATGTACACCAAATTTCAGGAGATTTGGACAAATGGCGTGGAAATGGTATCACTTTGAAAATATTTTTTTTGGGCGTGGCCTGTAGCGCCACCTATGGGCGAATGTTGACCATTCTTGGTTTGGGGGTACCCGTTGGCATGGACTATCAATGTGCCAATTTAGAAAACTTTTGACCAGTGACTTTTTGAGCTATTTGGGCTCAAGGAGAATAATAATAATAAATATAGCTGCAAGCAGCAATGCAGATTCCTCCTCAAAATGGCAAATCATTTAAAATTGATCAGTAGATGGTTGGGGATAAACCCTCCCAATTAAGGAATTCAAAAAAACATGTCTTCGTCTGATTCCTAAACAAAACATTTTCAATGTACAGGAAAATCCATACGGACCTTATGGATCCTTGAGGCTTTTTGTTCCCAATGAGAAATGCGGCATGTACACCAAGTTTCAGAAGAATTGGACAAATGGGGTGGATATTATATCATTTTGAAAAAAAAATTTTGGAGCGTGGCCTGTAACGCCACCTATGGGCAAATGTTGGTCATTCTTGGTTTGTGGGTTCCTGTTGGCCTGTAGTATAAATGTACAAAATTAGAAAATATTTGACCAGAAAATGGGAATTTTGGAGTGGCCTGTAAGCCCCCTAGGGGCGAATGTGGGCCTTTCTTGGTTTGTGGGTTCCTGTCGGCCTGTAGAATCAATACACCAAATTAGAAAATGTTTGACCAGAAAATGGGATTTTTGGAATTACCTGTAAGCGCCCCTAATGGCGAATGTTGGCCATTAAGTGGTTTGTGGGTTCCTGTTGGCATGTAGTATCAGTGTACCAAATTAGAACATTTTTGACCAGAAAATGGGAATTTTGGCATGGCCTGTAAGCCCCCTAGGGGTGAATGTTGTCCATTCTTGGTTTGTGGGTTCCTGTCTGCCTGTAGTATCAATGTACCAAATTAAAAAAATTTGACCAGAAAGCGGGAATTTTGGCGTGGCCTTTAAGCCCCCTAGTGGCGAATGTCGGCCATTCTTGGTTTGTGGGTTCCTGTTGGCCTGTAGTACCATTGTACCAAATTAGAACATTTTAGACCAGAAAATGGGAATTTCGACATGGCCTGTAAGCCCCCTAAGGCAGATATGTAAACCATTCTTTCGCTAGTACTTCAGAGTGATGTCATCTTGAAGCATGTTAGGTTTGAAAAACCATCAGTCAAAATTACATTTGATTTATTGACAGGTATATATTGTTAAAATTTGGACATTTACATAAACACGCCCCTTTCAGACATTTTGTATCACATTCATTTTTCCTAAGTAATGTTTTCAAGGATGTCCATTCTACAAATGTGTACCAAATTTCAAGTCAATTGGAGCTCACGGTTCAGGAGAAGAAAGAGTATTTTTAGGTTTTAGCAAATTTTTCAGCGTCTGGGAAAATCCATCATGGTGAAAGTTATGGGTCCTTAAGGCTTTTTGTTCCCCATGAGGAATGAGGCATGTACACCAAGTTTCAGAAGATTTAGACAAATGGCGTGGAAATTGTATCACTTTGAATGAAAAATCACTTTGAAAATCTCTACTTTCACTTTCACTTCTCTCTTAAGATTTTTTTCTGTTTTTTTGTGTGATTTACATAAGCATATCACAAGCAATTTTATTTGAAAGACTATCTAGGCACATAATAACACTGTATAGCTGTGACTGTTTATAACTATTTCAAAATGTAGCCTACAAGCTCACACTTTAAATGGTCAGTGCTTTGATTTTTAAATCATTAAAATAGCAACAGATCCAGTGAAAAAAATGGAGTGATTGTGTTTACATGCCATTCAAAAACGTGGCATTTTACAAGGTAAGAGAAATAAAAAAACTTAAAATAATACCATTTGTACTTCTCAATTACTTGGGAATGTCTATGTTCAGGGCGAAGGCTAAATTGTTACTGTCTCTTTAAGAGGCTTTTATCGCATGATACTGATACTTAAGGCACAGTTCAGTTTAATCTTTTGAGAACTGAGAAGTATCATTATTTTCGTTTTGTGCCATGCTTGTTGCATTTGTATTCATTGTGAGATGATAAAATACAGACTAAGTGAATGGTTGATTTTGTTCACTTGAATTTTGTGGCGTGTTTCAGAAAAATAATCGTGAAGACAGAGACTGAGCACCCTGTTTATTTATTTTACAAAAGCACAAGGTTTTGTTGTTATTGTAAGTGTACACAAATAAAAGTACACATTTCATAGTTAAGTAATGATGTCTTGCATGTTTCTGTATGGGCAAAAATGGCCTTAGTATTTTGTTTAAGTTGTTTCCGCTGTTTAGAGAGAAAAATATAGCAGGGCGTCATCTGGAATAATGCCAGAATAAAATATAATTATTCAGATTTCTTTCTCAACTGTTTGTTCACTTGAGACATAACAGACTCCTCAATATATCATGTATTTTGACACTCTGTTGTATGAAATTGTCCGTTCAGGCGCTAAGCAGCAGCGAAAGACATCGAGTCGCGTGAGTTAGGCATGGCAGCGGCTCGCTGTGTCACACAAACAGCTTCGCAAACATGTATTTGAGTTGTTTTGACATTTGTTGAGTTGAATAGTGTAAAATAGGCTTGAATGTTCAAACAGGCAAACATTGTATACAACCGACAAACCTTCATGATGATCGCGAGCAAAAATGATCTACGCCTCGCGGTTTAGCGTGTTGTCAGAGACAATTAAACAACATCATTCTCGGAAGTTTTGATACGTTAGGATTGATCAGCCCATCCCTACTTTCTTTAGACATATGTTTCATGTTTGTGTAAGTTTTTGTGGCGTGTTTCAGAAAGATATTAAGCTTAGACAAAGAGCACCACGGTTTATTTTCTTTATTTTACAACAAATAAAAGTACAACTTTCATAGTTTGTGACGATGTATTAAATGTATCTGTATGTGCAAAAATAGCACGGTATTTTGTTTAAGCTGTTAGCAGCTGTTTGAGAGAAAAATCTTAACAGGACACCACAGCGGCATCCGTGTTGTTCACAATAATTCATAATTAAATATATTGATACCCAATTTCTTTATCAACTGTTTGTTCACTTGATACATAACAGACACCCCAATATATCATGTATTTTGGTGTATGAAATTGTCCGTTCAAGCGCATGAAGCTGTGGCGAACTCTCATCGTCGTCGGCGTTAGTCGTGACAGCGGCTCGCTTCGCTGTGTCACACAAACTGCTTTCGAAAACATTTATTTGAGTTGTTTTGCCTTTGTTGAGTTGAATAGTGTAAAATCGGCTGAATGTTCAAGCAGGCAACCATTGTACACAACCAACAAACCTTCGTGAAGATCGCGAGCAAAAATGATCTGCGCCTCGAGGATTGCGTGTTGTCAGAGACAATTAAACAACATCATACTTCGGAAGTTTTGATACGTTAGCAGCTGTCTCGATAGAGAAAAATCTAACAGGACATCACAGCGGCATCACTAGACCCCTTCAATAATTCATAATTCAATATATTGATACCGATTTCTTTATCAACTGTTTGTTCACTTGAGATATAGCAGACACCCCAATATATCATGTATTTTGGTGTATGAAATTGTCCGTTGAAGCATAAGAAGGAAGCGAACTCTCATCGTCGTCGCGAGCGTTAGGCCTGGCGGCTTCGCTTCGCTATGTCACACAAACTGCTTTCGAAAACATTTATTTGAGTTGTTTTGCCTTTGTTGAGTTGAATAGTGTAAAATGGCTTGAATGTTCAAACTGGAAAGCATTAAGACACACAATTGATTTGACATACCTCCATGCAGGCATAAAATGTCTTCTGTAGTCTAAGTCTGGAGCTCCACCCACTAGGAGACCGAAATGCTTCATTAGAGATTGCTACAGAAGAGCTGCATGTGGTAGACAGAGTTACTCCAGTAGAGGGAGCCTCTTTGCTCAGCCAATGTAAGTGAATGGGATTTTACATGTGGACCATATTTGTCCAGTAGAGGAGCACTTTTGCTCAGCCATTGTAAATCAATGGGATTTTAAAAATTTTTGATCATCTTTTGTGTGTACATTTACATAAACACGTCCATTTCAGCCATTTTGTATTGTATTCATTTTTTGCTAAGTAGCGTTTGGAAAGACATACATACTACACACGTGTGCCAAATTCCAAGTCAATTGGAGCTGAGGTTCAGGAGAAGAAGAGTTTTGTAGGTTTTCCAAAATTTTCACTGTACAGGAAAATCCATAATGGCAGAAGTATGGGTCCTTGAGGCTTTTTGTTCCCCATGAGAAATGAGGCATGTTTACAAAGTTTCAGAAGATTTGGACAAATGGGGTGGAAATTATATCACTTTGAATTTTTGTTTTTTGGGCGTGGCCTGTAGCGCCACCTATGGGCGAATGTTGACCATTCTTGGTTTGGGGGTACCCGTTGGCATGGAGTATCAATGTGCCAATTTAGAAAATTTTGACCAGTGACTTTTTGAGCTATTGGGGCTCAAGGAGAAGATAATAATAATAATAATAATAATAAATATAGCTGCAAGCAGCAATGCTAGATTCCTCCTCAAAATGGCAAATCATTTAAAATTGATCAGTAGATGGTTGGGGATAAACCCTCCCAATGAATGAATTCAAAAAACATGTACTTCTGTCTGAATCCTAAGCGAAACATTTTCAATGTACAGGAAAATCCATCACGGACCTTATGGATCCTTGAGGCTTTTTGTTCCCAATGAGAAATGAGGCATGTACACCAAGTTTCAGAAGAATTGGACAAATAGGCGTGGAAATGGTATCACTTTGAAAATATTTTTTTGGGACGTGGCCTGTAGCGCCACCTATGGGCAAATGTGGGCCATTCTTGGTTTGTGGGTTCCTGTTGGCCTGTAGTATCAATGTACAAAATTAGAAAATATTTGACCAGAAAATGGGACTTTTGGAATTACCTGTAAGCGCCCCTAGGGGTGAATGTTAGCCATTCTTGGTTTGAGGGTTCCTGTTGACCTGTAGTATCAATGTACCAAATTAGAACATTTTTGACCATAAAATGGGAATTTAGTGGCCTCTAGTGCCCCTAAGGCGAATGTTAGCCATTCTTTGTTTGTGGGTTCCTGTTGGCCAGTAGTATCAATGTACCATATTAGAAAATTTTTGACCAGAAAGCGAAATTTTGGGAGTGGCCTGTAAGCCCCCTAATGGCGAATGTTGGCCATTCTTGGTTTGTGGGTTCCTGTTGGCCTGTAGTACCATTGTACCAAATTAGAACATTTTAGACCAGAAAATGGGAATTTCGGCATGGCCTGTAAGTGCCCCTAGGGGTGAATGTTGGCCATTCTTGGTTTGTGGGTTCCTGTTGGCCTGTAGTATCAATGTACCAAATTAGAACATTTTTGACCAGAAAGCGAGGAATTTTAGGCGTGGCCTTTAAGCCCCCTAAGTGGCGAATGTCGGCCATTCTTGGTTTGTGGGTTCCTGTTGGCCTGTAGTACCATTGTACCAAATTAGAACATTTTAGACCAGAAAATGGGAATTTCGGCATGGCCTGTAAGCCCCCTAGAGGCAGAATGTTGAGCCATTCTTTGCATAGTACTTCAGAGTGATGTCATCTTGAAGCATGTTAGGTTTGAAAAACCATCAGTCAAAATTACATTTGATTTATTGACACGTATATATTGTTAAAATTTGGACATTTACATAAACACGCCCCTTTCAGCCATTTTGTATCGTATTCATTTTTCCTAAGTAGCGTTTTCAAGGATGTCCATTCTACACATGTGTACCAAATTTCAAGTCAATTGGAGCTACGGTTCAGGAGAAGAAGAGTTTTGTAGGTTTTAGCAAATTTTCAGCGTCTGGGAAAATCCATCATGGCGGAAGTTATGGGTTCTTGAGGCTTTTTGTTCCCCATGAGGAATGAGGCATGTACACCAAATTTCAGAAGATTTGGACAAATGGGCGTGGAAATTGTATCACTTTGAATTTTGTTTTTTGGGCGTGGCCTGTAGCGCCACCTATGGGCGAATGTGGGCCATTCTTGGTTTGGGGGTACCCGTTGGCATGGAGTATCAATGTGCCAATTTAGAAAATTTTGACCAGTGACTTTTTGAGCTATTGGGGCTCAAGGAGAATAATAATAATAATAATAATAAATATAGCTGCAAGCAGCAATGCAGATTCCTCCTCAAAATGGCAAATCATTTAAAATTGATCAGTAGATGGTTGGGGATAAACCCTCCCAATTAAGGAATTCAAAAAACATGTCTTAGTCTGATTCCTAAACAAAACATTTTCAATGTACAGGAAAATCCATACCGGACCTTATGGATCCTTGAGGCTTTTTGTTCCCAATGAGAAATGCGGCATGTACACCAAGTTTCAGAAGAATTGGACAAATGGGGTGGATATTATATCATTTTGAAAAAAAAATTTTGGGACGTGGCCTGTAAGCGCCACCTATGGGCAAATGTTGGTCATTCTTGGTTTGTGGGTTCCTGTTGGCCTGTAGTATAAATGTACAAAATTAGAAAATATTTGACCAGAAAATGGGAATTTTGGAGTGGCCTGTAAGCCCCCTAGGGGCGAATGTGGGCCTTTCTTGGTTTGTGGGTTCCTAGTAGGCCTGTAGAATCAATACACCAAATTAGAAAATGTTTGACCAGAAAATGGGATTTTTGGAATTACCTGTAAGCGCCCCTAATGGCGAATGTTGGCCATTAAGTGGTTTGTGGGTTCCTGTTGGCATGTAGTATCAGTGTACCAAATTAGAACATTTTTGACCAGAAAATGGGAATTTTGGCATGGCCTGTAAGCCCCCTAGGGGTGAATGTTGTCCATTCTTGGTTTGTGGGTTCCTGTCTGCCTGTAGTATCAATGTACCAAATTAAAAAAATTTGACCAGAAAGCGGGAATTTTGGCGTGGCCTTTAAGCCCCCTAGTGGCGAATGTCGGCCATTCTTGGTTTGTGGGTTCCTGTTGGCCTGTAGTACCATTGTACCAAATTAGAACATTTTAGACCAGAAAATGGGAATTTCGACATGGCCTGTAAGCGCCCCTAGAGGCAGAATGTAAACCATTCTTTCTTGCAGTACTTCAGAGTGATGTCATCTTGAAGCATGTTAGGTTTGAAAAACCATCAGTCAAAATTACATTTGATTTATTGACAGGTATATATTGTTAAAATTTGGACATTTACATAAACACGCCCCTTTCAGACATTTTGTATCACATTCATTTTTCCTAAGTAATGTTTTCAAGGATGTCCATTCTACAAATGTGTACCAAATTTCAAGTCAATTGGAGCTACGGTTCAGGAGAAGAAAGAGTATTTTTAGGTTTTAGCAAATTTTCAGCGTCTGGGAAAATCCATCATGGTGAAAGTTATGGGTCCTTAAGGCTTTTTGTTCCCCATGAGGAATGAGGCATGTACACCAAGTTTCAGAAGATTTAGACAAATGGCGTGGAAATTGTATCACTTTGAATGAAAAATCACTTTGAAAATCTCTACTTTCACTTTCACTTCTCTCTTAAGATTTTTTTCTGTTTTTTTGTGTGATTTACATAAGCATATCACAAGCAATTTTATTTGAAAGACTATCTAGGCACATAATAACACTGTATAGCTGTGACTGTTTATAACTATTTCAAAATGTAGCCTACAAGCTCACACTTTAAATGGTCAGTGCTTTGATTTTTAAATCATTAAAATAGCAACAGATCCAGTGAAAAAAATGGAGTGATTGTGTTTACATGCCATTCAAAAACGTGGCATTTTACAAGGTAGAGAGAAATAAAAAAACTTAAAATAATACCATTTGTACTTCTCAATTACTTGGGAATGTCTATGTTCAGGGCCGAAGGCTAAATTGTTACTGTCTCTTTAAGAGGCTTTTATGCATGATCACGATACTTAAGGCACAGTTCAGTTTAATCTTTTGAGAACTGAGAAGTATCATTATTTTCGTTTTGTGCCATGCTTGTTGCATTTGTATTCATTGTGAGATGATAAAATACAGACTGCGTTGAATGGTTGATTTTGTTCACTTGAATTTTGTGGCGTGTTTCAGAAAAATAATCGTGAAGACAGAGACTGAGCACCCTGTTTATTTATTTTACAAAAGCACAAGGTTTTGTTGTTATTGTAAGTGTACACAAATAAAAGTACACATTTCATAGTTAAGTAATGATGTCTTGCATGTTTCTGTATGGGCAAAAATGGCCTTAGTATTTTGTTTAAGTTGTTTCCGCTGTTTGAGAGAAAAATATAGCAGGGCGTCATCTGGAATAATGCCAGAATAAAATATAATTATTCAGATTTCTTTCTCAACTGTTTGTTCACTTGAGACATAACAGACTCCTCAATATATCATGTATTTTGACACTCTGTTGTATGAAATTGTCCGTTCAGGCATAAGCAGCAGCGAAAGACATCAGTCGCGTGAGTTAGGCAGCGGCGGCTACGCTGTGTCACACAAACAGCTTCGCAAACATGTATTTGAGTTGTTTTGACATTTGTTGAGTTGAATAGTGTAAAATCGGCTTGAATGTTCAAACAGGCAAACATTGTATACAACCGACAAACCTTCATGATGATCGCGAGCAAAAATGATCTCGCCTCGCGGTTTCGCGTGTTGTCAGAGACAATTAAACAACATCATTCTCGGAAGTTTTGATACGTTAGGATTGATCAGCCCATCCCTACTTTCTTTAGACATATGTTTCATGTTTGTGTAAGTTTTTGTGGCGTGTTTCAGAAAGATATTAAGCAGACAAAGAGCACCACGGTTTATTTTCTTTATTTTACAACAAATAAAAGTACAACTTTCATAGTTTGTGGCGATGTATTAAATGTATCTGTATGTGCAAAAATAGCGCAGTATTTTGTTTAAGCTGTTAGCAGCTGTTTGAGAGAAAAATCTTAACAGGACACCACAGCGGCATCCGTGTTGTTCACAATAATTCATAATTAAATATATTGATACCCAATTTCTTTATCAACTGTTTGTTCACTTGATACATAACAGACACCCCAATATATCATGTATTTTGGTGTATGAAATTGTCGTTCAAGCGCATGAAGCTGTGGCGAACTCTCATCGGCGTCGGCGTTAGTCGCTGACAGCGACTTCGCTTCGCTGTGTCACACAAACTGCTTTCGAAAACATTTATTTGAGTTGTTTTGCCTTTGTTGAGTTGAATAGTGTAAAATGGCTTGAATGTTCAAGCAGGCAACCATTGTACACAACCAACAAACCTTCCGTGAAGATCGCGAGCAAAAATGATCTGCGCCTCGAGGATTAGCGTGTTGTCAGAGACAATTAAACAACATCATACTCGGAAGTTTTGATACGTTAGCAGCTGTCTCGATAGAGAAAAATCTAACAGGACATCACAGCGGCATCACTAGACCCCTTCAATAATTCATAATTCAATATATTGATACCGATTTCTTTATCAACTGTTTGTTCACTTGAGATATAGCAGACACCCCAATATATCATGTATTTTGGTGTATGAAATTGTCCGTTGAAGCATAAGAAGGAAGCGAACTCTCATCGTCGTCGCGAGCGTTAGGCCGGCATGGCTTCGCTTCGCTAGTGTCACACAAACTGCTTTCGAAAACATTTATTTGAGTTGTTTTGCCTTTGTTGAGTTGAATAGTGTAAAATAAGCAGAATGTTCAAACTGGAAAGCATTAAGACACACAATTGATTTGACATACCTCCGTGCAGGCATAAAATGTCTTCTGTAGTCTAAGTCTGGAGCTCCACCCACTAGGAGACCGAAATGCTTCATTAGAGATTGCTACAGAAGAGCTGCATGTGGTAGACAGAGTTACTCCAGTAGAGGAGCCTCTTTGCTCAGCCAATGTAAGTGAATGGGATTTTACATGTGGACCATATTTGTCCAGTAGAGGAGCACTTTTGCTCAGCCATTGTAAATCAATGGGATTTTAAAAATTTTTGATCATCTTTTGTGTGTACATTTACATAAACACGTCCATTTCAGCCATTTTGTATTGTATTCATTTTTTGCTAAGTAGCGTTTGGAAAGACATACATACTACACCGTGTGCCAAATTCCAAGTCAATTGGAGCTGAGGTTCAGGAGAAGAAAGAGTTTTGTAGGTTTTCCAAAATTTTCACTGTACAGGAAAATCCATAATGGCAGAAGTATGGGTCCTTGAGGCTTTTTGTTCCCCATGAGAAATGAGGCATGTTTACAAAGTTTCAGAAGATTTGGACAAATGGGGTGGAAATTATATCACTTTGAATTTTTGTTTTTTGGGCGTGGCCTGTAGCGCCACCTATGGGCGAATGTTGACCATTCTTGGTTTGGGGGTACCCGTTGGCATGGAGTATCAATGTGCCAATTTAGAAAATTTTGACCAGTGACTTTTTGAGCTATTGGGGCTCAAGGAGAAGAATAATAATAATAATAATAATAATAATAATAATAATATATAGCTGCAAGCAGCAATGCATGATTCCTCCTCAAAATGGCAAATCATTTCAAATTGATCAGTAGAGGGTTGGGGTTAAACCCTCTCAATGGATGAATTCAAAAAACATGTATTTCTGTCTGAATCCTAAGCGAAACATTTTCAGTCTACAGGAAAATCCATCATGGACCTTATGGATCCTTGAGGCTTTTTGTTCCCAATGAGAAATGAGGCATGTACACCAAGATTCAAAAGAATTGGTTAAATAGGCGTGGAAATGGTATCACTTTGAAAATATTTTTTTGGAGCGTGGCCTGTAAGCGCCTCCTATGGGCAAATGTGGGTCATTCTTGGTTTGTGGGTTCCTGTTGGCCTGTAGTATCAATGTACATAATTAGAAAATATTTGACCAGAAAATGGGACTTTTGGGAATTACCTGTAAGCCCCCTAGGGGTGAATGTTAGCCATTCTTGGTTTGAGGGTTCCTGTTGACCTGTAGTATCAATGTACCAAATTAGAACATTTTGACCATAAAATGGGAATTTAGTGGCCTCTAGTGCCCCTAAGGCGAATGTTAGCCATTCTTTGTTTGTGGGTTCCTGTTGGCCAGTAGTATCAATGTACCATATTAGAAAATTTTTGACCAGAAAGCGAAATTTTGGGAGTGGCCTGTAGCCCCCTAATGGCGAATGTGGGCCATACTTGGTTTGTGGGTTCCTGTTGGCCTGTAGTATCAATGTACCAAATTATAACTTTTTGACCAGAAAATGGGAATTTGAAACGGCCTCTAAGCGCCACCTAGTGGTGAATGTAGGTCATTCTTGGTTTGTGGATTCCTTTTGGCCTGTACTATTAATGTACCAAATTAGAACATTTTTGACCAGAAAATGGGAATTTCGGCATGGCCTGTAGTGCCCCTAGGGGTGAATGTTAGCCATTCTTGGTTTGAGGGTTCCTGTTGACCTGCAGTATCAATGTACCAAATTAGAACGTTTTTGACCAGAAAGCGAAATTTTGGAGTAGCCTGTAGCCCCTAAGGCGAATGTGGCCACACTTGGTATGTGGGTTCCTGTTGGCCTGTAGTATCAAAGTACCAAATTAGAAAATTTTGACCAGAAAATGGGAATTTTGGCTTGTCTGTAGTGCCCCTATTGGCAATGTGGTCATTCTTGGTTTGTGGATTCCTGTTGGCCTGTACTATTCTTGTACCAAATTAGAACATTTTAGACCAGAAAATGGGAATTTTGCTGTCTGTAGTGCCCCTAGTGGCATGTAGGTCATTCTTGGTTTGTGGATTCCGTTGGCCTGTACTATTAATTCCAAATTAGAACATTTTGACCAGAAAATGGAATTTTGGCATGGCCATTCTTTGCACAGTACTTCAGAGTGATGTCATCTTTAAGCATGTTAGGTTTGAAAAACCATCAGTCAAAATTACATTTGATTTATTGACACGTATATATTGTTAAAATTTGGACATTTACATAAACACGCCCCTTTCAGCCATTTTGTATCGTATTCATTTTTCCTAAGTAGCGTTTTCAAGGATGTCCATTCTACACATGTGTACCAAATTTCAAGTCAATTGGAGCTACGGTTCAGGAGAAGAAAGAGTTTTGTAGGTTTTATGCAAATTTTCAGCGTCTGGGAAAATCCATCATGGCGGAAGTTATGGGTTCTTGAGGCTTTTTGTTCCCCATGAGGAATGAGGCATGTACACCAAATTTCAGAAGATTTGGACAAATGGCGTGAAATTGTATCACTTTGAATTTTGTTTTTTGGGCGTGGCCTGTAACGCCACCTATGGGCAGAATGTGGGCCATTCTTGGTTTGGGGGTACCCGTTGGCATGGAGTATCAATGTGCCAATTTAGAAAATTTTGACCAGTGACTTTTTGAGCTATTGGGGCTCAAGGAGAATAATAATAATAATAATAATAATAAATATAGCTGCAAGCAGCAATCGCAGATTCCTCCTCAAAATGGCAAATCATTTCAAATTGATCAGTAGATGGTTGGGGTTAAACCCTCTCAATGGATGAATTCAAAAAACATGTATTTCTGTCTGAATCCTAAGCGAAACATTTTCAGTGTACAGGAAAATCCATCATGGACCTTATGGATCCTTGAGGCTTTTTGTTCCCAATGAGAAATGAGGCATGTACACCAAGTTTCAGAAGAATTGGTTAAATGGCGTGGAAATGGTATCACTTTGAAAATATTTTTTTGGGAGCGTGGCCTGTAAGCACCTCCTATGGGCGAATGTGGGCCATTCTTGGTTTGTGGGTTCCTGTTGGCCTGTAGTATCAATGTACAAAATTAGAAAATATTTGACCAGAAAATGGGAATTTTGGAGTGGCCTGTAAGCCCCCTAGGGGTGAATGTTAGCCATTCTTGGTTTGATGGGTTCCTGTTGGCCTGTAGAATCAATGTACCAAATTAGAAAATGTTTGACCAGAAAATGGGACTTTTAGGAATGGCCTGTAAGTGCCCCCTAATGGCGAATGTTGGCCATTCTTGGTTTGTGGGTTCCTGTTGGCCTGTAGTATCAATGTACCAAATTAGAACATTTTAGACCAGAAAATGGGAATTTAGGCATGGCCTGTAAGCGCCCCTAGTGGTGAATGTTGGCCATTCTTGGTTTGTGGGTTCCTGTTGGCCTGTAGTATCAATGTACCAAATTAGAACATTTTTGACCAGAAAGCGGGAATTTTGGCGTGGCCTTTAAGCCCCCTAGTGGCGAATGTCGGCCATTCTTGGTTTGTGGGTTCCTGTTGGCCTGTAGTACCATTGTACCAAATTAGAACATTTTAGACCAGAAAATGGGAATTTCGGCATGGCCTGTAAGCCCCCTAAGGGCGAATGTTAGCCATTCTTTGCATGAGTACTTCAGAGTGATGTCATCTTGAAGCATGTTAGGTTTGAAAAACCATCAGTCAAAATTACATTTGATTTATTGACACGTATATATTGTTAAAATTTGGACATTTACATAAACACGCCCCTTTCAGCCATTTTGTATCGTATTCATTTTTTCCTAAGTAGCGTTTTCAAAGACTTCAATTCTACACATGTGTACCAAATTTCAAGTCAATTGGACTCACGGTTCAGGAGAAGAAGAGTTTTGTAGGTTTTAGCAAATTTTCAGCGTCTGGAAAAATCCATCATGGCGGAAGTTATGGGTTCTTGAGGCTTTTTGTTCCCCATGAGAAATGAGGCATGTACACCAAGTTTCAGAAGATTTGGACAAATGGGCGTGGAAATGGTATCACTTTGAATATATTTTTTTGGGCGTGGCCTGTAAGCGCCACCTATGGGCGAATGTTGACCATTCTTGGTTTGGGGGTACCCGTTGGCATGGACTATCAATGTGCCAATTTAGAAAACTTTTGACCAGTGACTTTTTGAGCTATTTGGGCTCAAGGAAGAATAATAATAATAATAATAAATATAGCTGCAAGCAGCAATCGCGATTCCTCCTCAAAATGGCAAATCATTTAAAATTGATCAGTAGATGGTTGGGGATAAACCCTCCCAATGAATGAATTCAAAAAACATGTACTTCTGTCTGAATCCTAAGCGAAACATTTTCAATGTACAGGAAAATCCATACAGACCTTATGGATCCTTGAGGCTTTTTGTTCCCAATGAGAAATGAGGCATGTACACCAAGTTTCAGAAGAATTGGACAAATAGGCGTGGAAATGGTATCACTTTGAAAATATTTTTTGGAACGTGGCCTGTAGCACCACCTATGGTCGAATGTGGGCCATTCTTGGTTTGTGGGTTCCTGTTGGCCTGTAGTATCAATGTACAAAATTAGAAAATATTTGACCAGAAAATGGGAATTTTGGAGTGGCCTGTAAGCGCCCCTAAGGGCGAATGTTGAGCCATTCTTGGTTTGTGGGTTCCTGTTGGCCTGTAGAATCAATGTACCAAATTAGAAAATGTTTGACCAGAAAATGGGACTTTTGGGAATTACCTGTAGTGCCCCTAATGGCGAATGTTGGCCATTCTTGGTTTGTGGGTTCCTGTTGGCCTGTAGTACCATTGTACCAAATTAGAACATTTTAGACCAGAAAATGGGAATTTCGGCATGGCCTGTAAGCCCCCTAGGGGTGAATGTTGGCCATTCTTGGTTTGTGGGTTCCTGTTGGCCTGTAGTATCAATGTACCAAATTAGAACATTTTGACCAGAAAGCGGGAATTTTGGCGTGGCCTTTAAGCCCCCTAGTGGCGAATGTCGGCCATTCTTGGTTTGTGGGTTCCTGTTGGCCTGTAGTACCATTGTACCAAATTAGAACATTTTAGACCAGAAAATGGGAATTTCGGCATGGCCTGTAAGCCCCTAAGGCGAATGTTAGCCATTCTTTGCATCAGTACTTCAGAGTGATGTCATCTTGAAGCATGTTAGGTTTGAAAAACCATCAGTCAAAATTACATTTGATTTATTGACGCGTATATATTGTTAAAATTTGGACATTTACATAAACACGCCCCTTTCAGCCATTTTGTATCGTATTCATTTTTCCTAAATAGCGTTTTCAAGGATGTCCATTCTACACATGTGTACCAAATTTCAAGTCAATTGGAGCTACGGTTCAGGAGAAGAAAGAGTTTTGTAGGTTTTAGCAAATTTTCAGCGTCTGGGAAAATCCATCATGGCGGAAGTTATGGGTTCTTGAGGCTTTTTGTTCCCCATGAGGAATGAGGCATGTACACCAAATTTCAGAAGATTTGGACAAATGGCGTGGAAATTGTATCACTTTGAATTTTTGTTTTTTGGGCGTGGCCTGTAAGCGCCACCTATGGGCGAATGTGGGCCATTCTTGGTTTGGGGGTACCGTTGGCATGGAGTATCAATGTGCCAATTTAGAAAACTTTTGACCAGTGACTTTTTGAGCTATTGGGGCTCAAGGAGAAGAATAATAATAATAATAATAATAAATATAGCTGCAAGCAGCAATCGTGATTCCTCCTCAAAATGGCAAATCATTTAAAATTGATCAGTAGATGGTTGGGGTTAAACCCTCTCAATGGATGAATTCAAAAAACATGTATTTCTGTCTGAATCCTAAGCGAAACATT
Organism: Xyrauchen texanus; assembly: GCF_025860055.1. NCBI lineage: Eukaryota > Metazoa > Chordata > Actinopteri > Cypriniformes > Catostomidae > Xyrauchen > Xyrauchen texanus. Next base: position 123 of record NW_026266901.1, on the reverse strand, counting down.
TTCAATGTACAGGAAAATCCATCATGGACCTTATGGATCCTTGAGGCTTTTTGTTCCCAATGAGAAATGAGGCATGTACACCAAGTTTCAGAAGAATTGGTTAAATGGCGTGGAAATGGTATC
>NW_026266900.1:0-17355 GCF_025860055.1 Xyrauchen texanus | reverse complement strand
TTCAACACTTCCTAGCCCCTCCCTAGCAACCATTGTCGAGCACCTTAACAACCAAAATCCATAGAGGGATATCTTCCATTCTGAATGTCACAGAGGCATGGGAGTTGGTTTATATCATTCATACTGACAAGCAGCCTTTGGAGATTCATGATTGGCAGCTGCCAAGTCACTCCTAGCAACTACACAGAGTACCCTAGCAACCGTTTAGCAGTAACTATATCTCTGCACCAGAAAATCAGAGAGACTTCTGGGTTGATTTATTTCAATCAGGATGGCAAGGAGACTTGATTAGTATCACTATGGTAACTGCCTAGCAACCAGATGGGGTTACCCTAGCAACCGAGTAACAAATCACATATCTCTGCATCAGAAAAGCGTAGAGACTTCGGGTTGACTTATTTCAATCAGGATGGCAAGGACACTTCATTAGTATCACTATGGTAACTGCCTAGCAACCAGATGGGCTTACCCTAGCAACCGAGTAACAAATCACATATCTCTGCATCACAAAAACATAGAGACTTCGGGTTGACTTATTTCAATCAGGATGGCAAGGAGACTTCATTAGTATCACTATGGTAACTGCCTAGCAACCAGATGGGGTTACCCTAGCAACCGAGTAACAAATCACATATCTCTGCATCAGAAAAGCGTAGAGACTTCGGGTTGACTTATTTCAATCAGGATGGCAAGGACACTTGATTAGTATCACTATGGTAACTGCCTAGCAACCAGATGGGGTTACCCTAGCAACCGAGTAACAAATCACATATCTCTGCATCACAAAAACATAGAGACTTCGGGTTGACTTATTTCAATCAGGATGGCAAGGAGACTTCATTAGTATCACTATGGTAACTGCCTAGCAACCAGATGGGCTTACCCTAGCAACCGGTAACAAATCACATATCTCTGCATCAGAAAAGCGTAGAGACTTCGGGTTGACTTATTTCAATCAGGATGGCAAGGACACTTGATTAGTATCACTATGGTAACTGCCTAGCAACCAGATGGGGTTACCCTAGCAACCGAGTAACAAATCACATATCTCTGCATCACAAAAACATAGAGACTTCCGGGTTGATTTATTTCAATCAGGATGGCAAGGAGACTTGATTAGTATCACTATGGTAACTGCCTAGCAACCAGATGGGGTTACCCTAGCAACCGAGTAACAAATCACATATCTCTGCACCAGAAAACACTACAGACTTCGGGTTGACTTATTTCACTCAGGATGGAAAGGAGCCATGTATTGTATTACCTTGGTAACTGCATAGCAACCACATGGGCTTACCCTAGCAACCGAGTAACAAATCACATATTTCTGCACCAGAAAATCGTACAGACTTCTGGGTTGATTTATTTATGACCATAATTTTTGTTCTTTTCAAGTTACAACATGCTGTTTGGCGAGTTTTGCCACGGCAAGCACCACTCACATTTTCTTCAGGAAATGTACCTATCTAGTTATACTTTTATTTTTATTCTTTTATTATATCATCTCGTACAAAACTTCGGCACCTAACTTCGTCCCGCACCGTTTGGCGTAGACCCACAAATGAGGTGTCAAATCGAGCGGCCTATTGAGGACACGTGTGCTATGACTTTTATAAGCGATCGGAGTGCGGTATTTGCCCCAGGGGCAAAAAAGCGGCGAAAAATCCCATAGACTTAACATTGTGACAAACTTTGAGCGTCACAGCTCCGGCGAGGATTTCACAGAAGCGTGTGATTTGCCACATTTGAAGAGGCTGGCAGGCTCTGTAAGAGCATACCTCAATATGGGGTAAAAGTTGCACCCCTGGGGGCAGGAGCTGCCCAAAAATGCCCCAATTGACTTATAATGGTGTAGGGCGGCCCATGAAATGAAAAGGCATAGGGATTTGTATTGAACATAGCTCTGGATCACAGTGTCATAGAGACCAGGGGGTGGGCTCATTTTACTCAGACGACCAATCAGTCTCTCAGGATCATTGTGAAGCTATCAAGCCACGCCCTAGCAACCATTAAGAGCACCTTAGCAACAAGTCCCATAGACTTCTATTGAAACAGATCAAAGGGATATCTCCGGATAGAAGTGTCATAGAAACACAAGGGTGGTCTCGTTTGACTCGGGACAGCAAACAGCCAATCATGCATCAAATCAACACTTCCTAGCCCCTCCCTAGCAACCATTGTCGAGCACCTTAACAACCAAAATCCATAGAGGGATATCTTCCATTCTGAATGTCACAGAGGCATGGGAGTTGGTTTATATCATTCATACTGACAAGCAGCCTTTGGAGATTCATGATTGGCAGCTGCCAAGCCACTCCTAGCAACTAAACAGAGTACCCTAGCAACCGTTTAGCAGTAACTATATCTCTGCACCACAAAATCAGAGAGACTTCTGGGTTGATTTATTTCAATCAGGATGGCAAGGAGACTTGATTAGTATCACTATGGTAACTGCCTAGCAACCAGATGGGGTTACCCTAGCAGCGAGTAACAAATCACATATCTCTGCATCAGAAAAGCGTAGAGACTTCCGGGTTGACTTATTTCAATCAGGATGGAAAGGACACTTCATTAGTATCACTATGGTAACTGCCTAGCAACCAGATGGGCTTACCCTAGCAACCGAGTAACAAATCACATATCTCTGCATCACAAAAACATAGAGACTTCGGGTTGACTTATTTCAATCAGGATGGCAAGGACACTTCATTAGTATCACTATGGTAACTGCCTAGCAACCAGATGAGCTTACCCTAGCAACCGAGTAACAAATCACATATCTCTGCATCAGAAAAGCGTAGAGACTTCGGGTTGACTTATTTCAATCAGGATGGCAAGGACACTTGATTAGTATCACTATGGTATCTGCCTAGCAACCAGATGGGCTTACCCTAGCAACCGAGTAACAAATCACATATCTCTGCATCACAAAAACATAGAGACTTCGGGTTGACTTATTTCAATCAGGATGGCAAGGAGACTTGATAAGTATCACTATGTTAACTGCCTAGCAACCAGATGGGGTTACCCTAGCAACCGAGAAACAAATCACATATCTCGGCACCAGAAAAGAGTACAGACTTCGGGTTGATTTATTTCAATCAGGATGGCAAGGACACTGATTACTATCACTATGGTAACTGCCTAGCAACCAGATGGGGTTACCCTAGCAACCGAGAAACAAATCACATATCTCGGCACCAGAAAAGAGTACAGACTTCGGGTTGATTTATTTCAATCAGGATGGCAAGGAGACTTGATTAGTATCACTATGGTAACTGCCTAGCAACCAGATGGGGTTACCCTAGCAACCGAGTAACAAATCACATATCTCTGCATCAGAAAAGCGTAGAGACTTCGGGTTGACTTATTTCAATCAGGATGGCAAGGAGACTTGATTAGTATCACTATGGTAACTGCCTAGCAACCAGATGGGGTTACCCTAGCAACCGAGTAACAAATCACATATCTCTGCATCAGAAAAGCGTAGAGACTTCGGGTTGACTTATTTCAATCAGGATGGCAAGGAGACTTGATTAGTATCACTATGGTAACTGCCTAGCAACCAGATGGGGTTACCCTAGCAACCGAGTAACAAATCACATATCTCTGCATCAGAAAAACATAGAGACTTCGGGTTGACTTATTTCAATCAGGATGGCAAGGACACTTGATTAGTATCACTGTGGTAACTGCCTAGCAACCAGATGGGGTTACCCTAGCAACCGAGTAACAAATCACATATCTCTGCATCAGAAAAGCGTAGAGACTTCGGGTTGACTTATTTCAATCAGGATGGCAAGGACACTTGATTAGTATCACTATGGTAACTGCCTAGCAACCAGATGGGCTTACCCTAGCAACCGAGTAACAAATCACATATCTCTGCATCAGAAAAGCGTAGAGACTTCTGGGTTGGTTTATTTCACTCAGGATGGCAAGGAGACTTGATAAGTATCACTATGGTAACTGCCTAGCAACAAGGAGGGGTTACCCTAGCAACCAAATAACAAATCACATATCTCTGGATCACAACATCGTAGAGACTTCCTGGTTGACTGATTTTACTCTGGATAGCAAGGAGACTTGATAAGTATCACTATGGTAACTGCCTAGCAACCACATGGGGTTACCCTAGCAACCGAGTAACAAATCACATATCTCTGCACCAGAAAACAGTACAGATTTTTGGGTTGAATTATTTCACTCAGGATGGAAAGGAGCCATGTATTGTATTACCTTGCTAACTGCATAGCAACCACATGGGCTTACCCTAGCAACCTAGTAACAAATCACATATTTCTGCACCAGAAAATTATACAGACTTCTGGGTTGATTTATTTATGACCACAATTTCTGTTCTTTTCAAGCAGGCTATTTGGCGAGTTTTGCCACGGCAAGCACCACTCACATTTTCTTCAGGAAATGTACCTATCTAGTTAGTGGTGCTTGCAAGCATCTATTGTAATCTACATACTTATTTTATTTTTCTTTTATTATTATTCTATCTCGTACAAAACTTGACACCTAACTTCGTCCGCACCGTTTGGCGTAGACCCACAAATGAGGTGTCAAATCGAGCGGCCTATTGAGGACACGTGTGCTATGACTTTTATAAGCGTCGAGTGCGGTATTTGCCCCAGGGGCAAAAAAGCGGCGAAAAATCCCATAGACTTAACATTGTGACAAACTTTGAGCGTCACAGCTCCGGCGAGGATTTCACAGAAGCGTGTGATTTGCCACATTTGAAGAGGCTGGCAGGCTCTGTAAGAGCATACCTCAATATGGGGTAAAAGTTGCACCCCTGGGGGCAGGAGCTGCCCAAAAATGCCCCAATTGACTTATAATGGTGTAGGGCGGCCCATGAAATGAAAAGGCATAGGGATTTGTATTGAACATAGCTCTGGATCACAGTGTCATAGAGACGAGGGGTGGGCTCATTTTACTCAGGCGACCAATCAGTCTCTCAGGATCATTGTGAAGCTATCAAGCCACGCCCTAGCAACCATTAAGAGCACCTTAGCAACAAGTCCCATAGACTTCTATTGAAACAGATCAAAGGGATATCTCCGGATAGAAGTGTCATAGAAACACAAGGGTGGTCTCGTTTGACTTCGGGACAGCAAACAGCCAATCATGCATCAAATCAACACTTCCTAGCCCCTCCCTAGCAACCATTGTCGAGCACCTTAACAACCAAAATCCATAGAGGGATATCTTCCATTCTGAATGTCACAGAGGCATGGGAGTTGGTTTATATCATTCATACTGACAAGCAGCCTTTGGAGATTCATGATTGGCAGCTGCCAAGCCACTCCTAGCAACTAAACAGAGTACCCTAGCAACCGTTTAGCAGTAACTATATCTCTGCACCACAAAATCAGAGAGACTTCTGGGTTGATTTATTTCAATCAGGATGGCAAGGAGACTTGATTAGTATCACTATGGTAACTGCCTAGCAACCAGATGGGGTTACCCTAGCAACCAGTAACAAATCACATATCTCTGCATCAGAAAAGCGTAGAGACTTCGGGTTGACTTATTTCAATCAGGATGGAAAGGACACTTCATTAGTATCACTATGGTAACTGCCTAGCAACCAGATGGGCTTACCCTAGCAACCGAGTAACAAATCACATATCTCTGCATCACAAAAACATAGAGACTTCGGGTTGACTTATTTCAATCAGGATGGCAAGGACACTTCATTAGTATCACTATGGTAACTGCCTAGCAACCAGATGAGCTTACCCTAGCAACCGAGTAACAAATCACATATCTCTGCATCAGAAAAGCGTAGAGACTTCGGGTTGACTTATTTCAATCAGGATGGCAAGGACACTTGATTAGTATCACTATGGTATCTGCCTAGCAACCAGATGGGCTTACCCTAGCAACCGAGTAACAAATCACATATCTCTGCATCACAAAAACATAGAGACTTCGGGTTGACTTATTTCAATCAGGATGGCAAGGACACTTGATAAGTATCACTATGTTAACTGCCTAGCAACCAGATGGGGTTACCCTAGCAACCGAGAAACAAATCACATATCTCGGCACCAGAAAAGAGTACAGACTTCGGGTTGATTTATTTCAATCAGGATGGCAAGGACACTTGATTACTATCACTATGGTAACTGCCTAGCAACCAGATGGGGTTACCCTAGCAACCGAGAAACAAATCACATATCTCGGCACCAGAAAAGAGTACAGACTTCGGGTTGATTTATTTCAATCAGGATGGCAAGGAGACTTGATTAGTATCACTATGGTAACTGCCTAGCAACCAGATGGGGTTACCCTAGCAACCGAGTAACAAATCACATATCTCTGCATCAGAAAAGCGTAGAGACTTCGGGTTGACTTATTTCAATCAGGATGGCAAGGAGACTTGATTAGTATCACTATGGTAACTGCCTAGCAACCAGATGGGGTTACCCTAGCAACCGAGTAACAAATCACATATCTCTGCATCAGAAAAGCGTAGAGACTTCGGGTTGACTTATTTCAATCAGGATGGCAAGGAGACTTGATTAGTATCACTATGGTAACTGCCTAGCAACCAGATGGGGTTACCCTAGCAACCGAGTAACAAATCACATATCTCTGCACCAGAAAACACTACAGACTTCGGGTTGACTTATTTCACTCAGGATGGAAAGGAGCCATGTATTGTATTACCTTGGTAACTGCATAGCAACCACATGGGCTTACCCTAGCAACCGAGTAACAAATCACATATTTCTGCACCAGAAAATTATACAGACTTCTGGGTTGATTTATTTATGACCATAATTTCTGTTCTTTTCAAGTTACAACATGCTGTTTGGCCGAGTTTTGCCACGGCAAGCACCACTCACATTTTCTTCAGGAAATGTACCTATCTAGTTAGTGGTGCTTGCAAAGCATCACTATTGTAATCTCACATACTTATTTTTATTTTATTTTTCTTCTTTTTATTATTATTCTATCTCCGTTACAAAACTTGACACCTAACTTCGTCCGCACCGTTTGGCGTAGACCCACAAATGAGGTGTCAAATCGAGCGACCTATTGAGGACACGTGTGCTATGACTTTTATAAGCGTCGAGTGCGGTATTTGCCCCAGGGGCAAAAAGCGGCGAAAAAATCCCATAGACTTAACATTGTGACAAACTTTGAGCGTCACAGCTCCGGCGAGGATTTCACAGAAGCGTGTGATTTGCCACATTTGAAGAGGCTGGCAGGCTCTGTAGAGCATACCTCAATATGGGGTAAAAGTTGCACCCCTGGGGGCAGGAGCTGCCCAAAAATGCCCCAATTGACTTATAATGGTGTAGGGCGGCCCATGAAATGAAAAGGCATAGGGATTTGTATTGAACATAGCTCTGGATCACAGTGTCATAGAGACCAGGGGTGGGCTCATTTTACTCAGGCGACCAATCAGTCTCTCAGGATCATTGTGAAGCTATCAAGCCACGCCCTAGCAACCATTAAGAGCACCTTAGCAACAAGTCCCATAGACTTCTATTGAAACAGATCAAAGGGATATCTCCGGATAGAAGTGTCATAGAAACACAAGGGTGGTCTCGTTTGACTTCGGGACAGCAAACAGCCAATCATGCATCAAATCAACACTTCCTAGCCCCTCCTAGCAACCATTGTCGAGCACCTTAACAACCAAAATCCATAGAGGGATATCTTCCATTCTGAATGTCACAGAGGCATGGGAGTTGGTTTATATCATTCATACTGACAAGCAGCCTTTGGAGATTCATGATTGGCAGCTGCCAAGCCACTCCTAGCAACTAAACAGAGTACCCTAGCAACCGTTTAGCAGTAACTATATCTCTGCACCACAAAATCAGAGAGACTTCTGGGTTGATTTATTTCAATCAGGATGGCAAGGAGACTTGATTAGTATCACTATGGTAACTGCCTAGCAACCAGATGGGGTTACCCTAGCAACCGAGTAACAAATCACATATCTCTGCATCAGAAAAGCGTAGAGACTTCGGGTTGACTTATTTCAATCAGGATGGAAAGGACACTTCATTAGTATCACTATGGTAACTGCCTAGCAACCAGATGGGCTTACCCTAGCAACCGAGTAACAAATCACATATCTCTGCATCACAAAAACATAGAGACTTCGGGTTGACTTATTTCAATCAGGATGGCAAGGACACTTCATTAGTATCACTATGGTAACTGCCTAGCAACCAGATGAGCTTACCCTAGCAACCGGTAACAAATCACATATCTCTGCATCAGAAAAGCGTAGAGACTTCGGGTTGACTTATTTCAATCAGGATGGCAAGGACACTTGATTAGTATCACTATGGTATCTGCCTAGCAACCAGATGGGCTTACCCTAGCAACCGAGTAACAAATCACATATCTCTGCATCACAAAAACATAGAGACTTCGGGTTGACTTATTTCAATCAGGATGGCAAGGAGACTTGATAAGTATCACTATGTTAACTGCCTAGCAACCAGATGGGGTTACCCTAGCAACCGAGAAACAAATCACATATCTCGGCACCAGAAAAGAGTACAGACTTCGGGTTGATTTATTTCAATCAGGATGGCAAGGACACTTGATTACTATCACTATGGTAACTGCCTAGCAACCAGATGGGGTTACCCTAGCAACCGAGAAACAAATCACATATCTCGGCACCAGAAAAAGTACAGACTTCGGGTTGATTTATTTCAATCAGGATGGCAAGGAGACTTGATTAGTATCACTATGGTAACTGCCTAGCAACCAGATGGGGTTACCCTAGCAACCGAGTAACAAATCACATATCTCTGCATCAGAAAAGCGTAGAGACTTCGGGTTGACTTATTTCAATCAGGATGGCAAGGAGACTTGATTAGTATCACTATGGTAACTGCCTAGCAACCAGATGGGGTTACCCTAGCAACCGAGTAACAAATCACATATCTCTGCATCAGAAAAGCGTAGAGACTTCGGGTTGACTTATTTCAATCAGGATGGCAAGGAGACTTGATTAGTATCACTATGGTAACTGCCTAGCAACCAGATGGGGTTACCCTAGCAGCCGAGTAACAAATCACATATCTCTGCATCAGAAAAACATAGAGACTTCGGGTTGACTTATTTCAATCAGGATGGCAAGGACACTTGATTAGTATCACTGTGGTAACTGCCTAGCAACCAGATGGGGTTACCCTAGCAACCGAGTAACAAATCACATATCTCTGCATCAGAAAAGCGTAGAGACTTCGGGTTGACTTATTTCAATCAGGATGGCAAGGACACTTGATTAGTATCACTATGGTAACTGCCTAGCAACCAGATGGGCTTACCCTAGCAACCGAGTAACAAATCACATATCTCTGCATCAGAAAAGCGTAGAGACTTCTGGGTTGGTTTATTTCACTCAGGATGGCAAGGAGACTTGATAAGTATCACTATGGTAACTGCCTAGCAACAAGGAGGGGTTACCCTAGCAACCAAATAACAAATCACATATCTCTGGATCACAACATCGTAGAGACTTCCTGGTTGACTGATTTTACTCTGGATAGCAAGGAGACTTGATAAGTATCACTATGGTAACTGCCTAGCAACCACATGGGGTTACCCTAGCAACCAGTAACAAATCACATATCTCTGCACCAGAAAACAGTACAGATTTTTGGGTTGAATTATTTCACTCAGGATGGAAAGGAGCCATGTATTGTATTACCTTGCTAACTGCATAGCAACCACATGGGCTTACCCTAGCAACCTAGTAACAAATCACATATTTCTGCACCAGAAAATTATACAGACTTCTGGGTTGATTTATTTATGACCACAATTTCTGTTCTTTTCAAGCAGGCTATTTGGCGAGTTTTGCCACGGCAAGCACCACTCACATTTTCTTCAGGAAATGTACCTATCTAGTTATTTTTTATTTTTATTTTTATTATATCTCTTAACAAAACTCGACACCTAACTACGTCCCGCACCGTTTGGCGTAGACCCACGAATGAGGTGTCAAATCGAGCGACCTATTGAGGACACGTGTGCTATGACTTTTATAAGCGATCGAGTGCGGTATTTGCCCCAGGGGCAAAAAGCGGCGAAAAATCCCATAGACTTAACATTGAGACAAACTTTGGCGCGTCACAGCTCCAGCGAGGATTTAGTAGAAGCGTGTGATTTGCCACATTTGAAGAGGCTGGCAGGCTCTGTAAGAGCATACCTCAATATGGGGTAAAAGTTGCACCCCTGGGGGCAGGAGCTGCCTAAAAATGCCCCAATTGACTTATAATGGTGTAGGGCGGCCCATGAAATGAAAAGGCATAGGGATTTGTATTGAACATAGCTCTGGATCACAGTGTCATAGAGACGAGGGGTGGGCTCATTTTACTCAGACGACCAATCAGTCTCTCAGGATCATTGTGAAGCTATCAAGCCACGCCCTAGCAACCATTAAGAGCACCTTAGCAACAAGTCCCATAGACTTCTATTGAAACAGATCAAAGGGATATCTCCGGATAGAAGTGTCATAGAAACACAAGGGTGGTCTCGTTTGACTTCGGGACAGCAAACAGCCAATCATGCATCACTTCAACACTTCCTAGCCCCTCCCTAGCAACCATTGTCGAGCACCTTAACAACCAAAATCCATAGAGGGATATCTTCCATTCTGAATGTCACAGAGGCATGGGAGTTGGTTTATATCATTCATACTGACAAGCAGCCTTTGGAGATTCATGATTGGCAGCTGCCAAGCCACTCCTAGCAACTAAACAGAGTACCCTAGCAACCGTTTAGCAGTAACTATATCTCTGCACCAGAAAATCAGAGAGACTTCTGGGTTGATTTATTTCAATCAGGATGGCAAGGAGACTTGATAAGTATCACTATGGTAACTGCCTAGCAACCAGATGGGGTTACCCTAGCAACCGAGTAACAAATCACATATCTCTGCATCAGAAAAGCGTAGAGACTTCGGGTTGACTTATTTCAATCAGGATGGCAAGGACACTTCATTAGTATCACTATGGTAACTGCCTAGCAACCAGATGGGCTTACCCTAGCAACCGAGTAACAAATCACATATCTCTGCATCACAAAAACATAGAGACTTCGGGTTGACTTATTTCAATCAGGATGGCAAGGACACTTGATTAGTATCACTATGGTAACTGCCTAGCAACCAGATGGGGTTACCCTAGCAACCGAGTAACAAATCACATATCTCTGCATCAGAAAAGCGTAGAGACTTCGGGTTGACTTATTTCAATCAGGATGGCAAGGACACTTGATTAGTATCACTATGGTAACTGCCTAGCAACCAGATGGGCTTACCCTAGCAACCGAGTAACAAATCACATATCTCTGCATCACAGAAAACAGTACGAGACTTCGGGTTGATTTATTTCAATCAGGATGGCAAGGACACTTCATTACTATCACTATGGTAACTGCCTAGCAACCAGATGGGGTTACCCTAGCAACCGAGAAACAAATCACATATCTCGGCACCAGAAAAGAGTACAGACTTCCAGGTTGATTTATTTCAACCAGGATGGCAAGGACACTTCATTAGTATCACTATGGTAACTGCCTAGCAACCAGATGGGGTTACCCTAGCAACCGAGTAACAAATCACATATCTCTGCATCAGAAAAGCGTAGAGACTTCTGGGTTGACTTATTTCAATCAGGATGGCAAGGACACTTGATTACTATCACTATGGTAACTGCCTAGCAACCAGATGGGGTTACCCTAGCAACCGAGTAACAAATCACATATCTCTGCACCAGAAAATAGTACTGACTTCGGGTTGATTTATTTCACTCAGGATCGCAAGGACACTTGATTACTATCACTATGGTAACTGCCTAGCAACCAGATGGGGTTACCCTAGCAACCGAGAAACAAATCACATATCTCGGCACCAGAAAAGAGTACAGACTTCGGGTTGATTTATTTCACTCAGGATCGCAAGGACACTTGATTACTATCACTATGGTAACTGCCTAGCAACCAGATGGGGTTACCCTAGCAACCGAGAAACAAATCACATATCTCGGCACCAGAAAAGAGTACAGACTTCGGGTTGATTTATTTCAACCAGGATGGCAAGGACACTTCATTAGTATCAATATGGTAACTGCCTAGCAACCAGATGGGGTTACCCTAGCAACCGAGTAACAAATCACATATCTCTGCACCAGAAAACACTACAGACTTCGGGTTGACTTATTTCACTCAGGATGGAAAGGAGCCATGTATTGTATTACCTTGGTAACTGCATAGCAACCACATGGGCTTACCCTAGCAACCGAGTAACAAATCACATATTTCTGCACCAGAAAATCGTACAGACTTCTGGGCTGATTTATTTATGACCATAATTTTTTTCTTTTCAAGTTACAACATGCTGTTTGGCGAGTTTTGCCACGGCAAGCACCACTCACATTTTCTTCAGGAAATGTACCTATCTAGTTATTTTATTTTATTCTTATTTTTATATCTCTTAACAAAACTTGACACCTAACTTGCGTCCGCACCGTTTGGCGTAGACCCACGAATGAGGTGTCAAATCGAGCGACCTATTGAGGACACGTGTGCTATGACTTTTATAAGCGTCGAGTGCGGTATTTGCCCCAGGGGCAAAAAGCGGCGAAAAATCCCATAGACTTAACATTGAGACAAACTTTGGCCGTCACAGCTCCAGCGAGGATTTCAGTAGAAGCGTGTGATTTGCCACATTTGAAGAGGCTGGCAGGCTCTGTAAGAGCATACCTCAATATGGGGTAAAAGTTGCACCCCTGGGGGCAGGAGCTGCCCAAAAATGCCCCAATTGACTTATAATGGTGTAGGGCGGCCCATGAAATGAAAAGGCATAGGGATTTGTATTGAACATAGCTCTGGATCACAGTGTCATAGAGACGAGGGGGTGGGCTCATTTTACTCAGACGACCAATCAGTCTCTCAGGATCATTGTGAAGCTATCAAGCCACGCCCTAGCAACCATTAAGAGCACCTTAGCAACAAGTCCCATAGACTTCTATTGAAACAGATCAAAGGGATATCTCGGATAGAAGTGTCATAGAAACACAAAGGGTGGTCTCGTTTGACTCGGGACAGCAAACAGCCAATCATGCATCACTTCAACACTTCCTAGCCCCTCCTAGCAACCATTGTCGAGCACCTTAACAACCAAAATCCATAGAGGGATATCTTCCATTCTGAATGTCACAGAGGCATGGGAGTTGGTTTATATCATTCATACTGACAAGCAGCCTTTGGAGATTCATGATTGGCAGCTGCCAAGCCACTCCTAGCAACTACACAGAGTACCCTAGCAACCGTTTAGCAGTAACTATATCTCTGCACCAGAAAATCAGAGAGACTTCTGGGTTGATTTATTTCAATCAGGATGGCAAGGAGACTTGATAAGTATCACTATGTTAACTGCCTAGCAACCAGATGGGGTTACCCTAGCAGCCGAGTAACAAATCACATATCTCTGCATCAGAAAAGCGTAGAGACTTCGGGTTGACTTATTTCAATCAGGATGGCAAGGACACTTCATTAGTATCACTATGGTAACTGCCTAGCAACCAGATGGGCTTACCCTAGCAACCGAGTAACAAATCACATATCTCTGCATCACAAAAACATAGAGACTTCGGGTTGACTTATTTCAATCAGGATGGCAAGGACACTTGATAAGTATCACTATGGTAACTGCCTAGCAACCAGATGGGGTTACCCTAGCAACCGAGTAACAAATCACATATCTCTGCATCAGAAAAGCGTAGAGACTTCGGGTTGACTTATTTCAATCAGGATGGCAAGGACACTTCATTAGTATCACTATGGTAACTGCCTAGCAACCACATGAGCTTACCCTAGCAACCGGTAACAAATCACATATCTCTGCATCAGAAAAGCGTAGAGACTTCGGGTTGACTTATTTCAATCAGGATGGCAAGGACACTTGATTAGTATCACTATGATTACTGCCTAGCAACCAGATGGGGTTACCCTAGCAGCGAGTAACAAATCACATATCTCTGCACCAGAAAATAGTACTGACTTCGGGTTGATTTATTTCACTCAGGATGGCAAGGACACTTCATTACTATCACTATGGTAACTGCCTAGCAACCAGATGGGGTTACCCTAGCAACCGAGAAACAAATCACATATCTCGGCACCAGAAAAAGTACAGACTTCCAGGTTGATTTATTTCAACCAGGATGGCAAGGACACTTCATTAGTATCAATATGGTAACTGCCTAGCAACCACATGGGGTTACCCTAGCAACCGGTAACAAATCACATATCTCTGCATCAGAAAAGCGTAGATACTTCTGGGTTGACTTATTTCAATCAGGATGGCAAGGACACTTGATTACTATCACTATGGTAACTGCCTAGCAACCAGATGGGGTTACCCTAGCAACCGAGTAACAAATCACATATCTCTGCACCAGAAAATAGTACTGACTTCGGGTTGATTTATTTCACTCAGGATCGCAAGGACACTTGATTACTATCACTATGGTAACTGCCTAGCAACCAGATGGGGTTACCCTAGCAACCGAGAAACAAATCACATATCTCGGCACCAGAAAAAGTACAGACTTCGGGTTGATTTATTTCACTCAGGATCGCAAGGACACTTGATTACTATCACTATGGTAACTGCCTAGCAACCAGATGGGGTTACCCTAGCAACCGAGAAACAAATCACATATCTCGGCACCAGAAAGAGTACAGACTTCGGGTTGATTTATTTCAACCAGGATGGCAAGGACACTTCATTAGTATCAATATGGTAACTGCCTAGCAACCAGATGGGGTTACCCTAGCAACCGAGTAACAAATCACATATCTCTGCACCAGAAAACACTACAGACTTCGGGTTGACTTATTTCACTCAGGATGGAAAGGAGCCATGTATTGTATTACCTTGGTAACTGCATAGCAACCACATGGGCTTACCCTAGCAACCGAGTAACAAATCACATATTTCTGCACCAGAAAATCGTACAGACTTCTGGGCTGATTTATTTATGACCATAATTTTTTTCTTTTCAAGTTACAACATGCTGTTTGGCGAGTTTTGCCACGGCAAGCACCACTCACATTTTCTTCAGGAAATGTACCTATCTAGTTAGTGTGCTTGCAGCATCTTGTAATCTCACATACTTATTATACTTTTATTTTATTTTATTATATCTCTTAACAAAACCCGGCACCTAACTTCGTCCGCTACCGTTTGGCGTAGACCCACGAATGAGGTGTCAAATCGAGCGACCTATTGAGGACACGTGTGCTATGACTTTTATAAGCGTCGAGTGCGGTATTTGCCCCAGGGGCAAAAAGCGGCGAAAAATCCCATAGACTTAACATTGAGACAAACTTTGTGGCGTCCACAGCTCCAGCGAGGATTTAGTAGAAGCGTGTGATTTGCCACATTTGAAGAGGCTGGCAGGCTCTGTAGAGCATACCTCAATATGGGGTAAAAGTTGCACCCCTGGGGGCAGGAGCTGCCCAAAAATGCCCCAATTGACTTATAATGGTGTAGGGCGACCCATGAAATGAAAAGGCATAGGGATTTGTATTGAACATAGCTCTGGATCACAGTGTCATAGAGACGAGGGGTGGGCTCATTTTACTCAGACGACCAATCAGTCTCTCAGGATCATTGTGAAGCTATCAAGCCACGCCCTAGCAACCATTAAGAGCACCTTAGCAACAAGTCCCATAGACTTCTATTGAAACAGATCAAAGGGATATCTCGGATAGAAGTGTCATAGAAACACAAGGGTGGTCTCGTTTGACTCGGGACAGCAAACAGCCAATCATGCATCACATCAACACTTCCTAGCCCCTCCTAGCAACCATTGTCGAGCACCTTAACAACCAAAATCCATAGAGGGATATCTTCCATTCTGAATGTCACAGAGGCATGGGAGTTGGTTTATATCATTCATACTGACAAGCAGCCTTTGGAGATTCATGATTGGCAGCTGCCAAGCCACTCCTAGCAACTAAACAGAGTACCCTAGCAACCGTTTAGCAAGTAACTATATCTCTGCACCAGAAAATCAGTAGAGACTTCTGGGTTGATTTATTTCAATCAGGATGGCAAGGACACTTGATTAGTATCACTATGGTAACTGCCTAGCAACCAGATGGGGTTACCCTAGCAACCGAGTAACAAATCACATATCTCTGCATCAGAAAACACTACAGACTTCGGGTTGACTTATTTCACTCAGGATGGAAAGGAGCCATGTCATTAGTATTACCTATGGTAACTGCATAGCAACCACATGGGCTTACCCTAGCAACCAGTAACAAATCACATATTTCTGCACCAGAAAATCAGTACAGACTTCTGGGTTGATTTATTTATGACCATAATTTTTGTTCTTTTCAAGTTACAACATGCTGTTTGAGCCAGAGTTTTGCCCACGGCAAGCACCACTCACATTTTCTTCAGGAAATGTACCTATCTAGTTAGTGGTGCTTGCAAAGCATCACTATTGTAATCTCACATACTTATTATTATCTTTATTTTTATTTTTATTTTATTTTATATCTCTTAACAAAACTTGACACCTAACTTCGTCCGCTACCGTTTGGCGTAGACCCACGAATGAGGTGTCAAATCGAGCGACCTATTGAGGACCGTGTGCTATGACTTTTATAAGCGATCGAGTGCGGTATTTGCCCCAGGGGCAAAAAGCGGCGAAAAATCCCATAGACTTAACATTGAGACAAACTTTGGCGTCACAGCTCCAGCGAGGATTTAGTAGAAGCGTGTGATTTGCCACATTTGAAGAGGCTGGCAGGCTCTGTAAGAGCATACCTCAATATGGGGTAAAAGTTGCACCCCTGGGGGCAGGAGCTGCCAAAAATGCCCCAATTGACTTATAATGGTGTAGGGCGGCCCATGAAATGAAAAGGCATAGGGATTTGTATTGAACATAGCTCTGGATCACAGTGTCATAGAGACGAGGGGGTGGGCTCATTTTACTCAGGCGACCAATCAGTCTCTCAGGATCATTGTGAAGCTATCAAGCCACGCCCTAGCAACCATTAAGAGCACCTTAGCAACAAGTCCCATAGACTTCTATTGAAACAGATCAAAGGGATATCTCGGGATAGAAGTGTCATAGAAACACAAGGGTGGTCTCGTTTGACTTCGGGACAGCAAACAGCCAATCATGCATCACATCAACACTTCCTAGCCCCTCCCTAGCAACCATTGTCGAGCACCTTAACAACCAAAATCCATAGAGGGATATCTTCCATTCTGAATGTCACAGAGGCATGGGAGTTGGTTTATATCATTCATACTGACAAGCAGCCTTTGGA
>NW_026266899.1:0-17364 GCF_025860055.1 Xyrauchen texanus | reverse complement strand
CCTCCTCCTTTATTATTAAAAAATGTGGTGTAAAATAATGTTACAAAAAAGTAAATGTAATATAGGCTACTTAATGCCAATAAGTTAGTATAGGAGTATGAGTAGTTACTGTTTTGCTTGCCACTATTCACTATATGTCAATTTATTGTTGTTGTTTCCTCACCTGGTTCTTCCTGCATGCTCTCCCTTTCCCTTTCTCCTTCTCCATCTCCCTCTCTTTCCCTTTCTCCTTCTCCATCTCCCTCTCTTTCCCTTGGCACTGACAATCATACACAAATATATTGTAGGCAGGAGAGTTGAGGTCAGTTTGTCATGTCACAAAAATGTTATGGAGACCATTTACAGATTCTAAGGATATGATCAAAAGGCACACAGAAGCGTGTCATTTTAAATGTCTTTATTATTATTATTATTATTGGGCTTAGAAACTTTTTTAAATCACAAATTACTTTCACAAGAGAAGCTGTATTCTCCATTGTGGGTTTGAAATAAAAAAATAAAATAAAAGCCGGGGACCATTGCCTAGATAAGTAATTTGATACAACAACAGATAGCTGGTTTGCATTATCTGTTACTTTAGCTTAACACTTTTCAGAAGAACAAAACAAACAAAAAACAAGACAGAGGTCATTATGGACTGTCCCTAGTCTCTCACCTGAATCTGTCTTTTTTCTTTTAAAGACTGTCGTATGTCCATTGCTCACTGGCAGGCCACACACACACACACACACACACACACACACACACACACACACACACACGAGAGAGAGAGAGAGAGAGAGAGAGAGAGAGAGAGAGTAATGCTAGGAGTTCAGGAGTTAAGCCTGGTTCAGGTTAAATCCTCTGTATGTGAGGAATGAATAAATACAGCAAAAGAAAAACATTAAACTTTCTTTTATTGTCTAGTTTGATAGTCAGCCACAACTGAAAATAACAGATATAAATCTAGGAATGAATAACAATTCATTTAAAAAGCCACAGTGAGTGTTTTCACACATACTGGTGGTATACAGTGATATGTTTGTTTTACTCTGGTCCAAACGCCAGGGCTTCATGTTTCCATGACGACTGACCAGAAAAGACGCACGTGATGTCATGTTTACATGACTCCCGATTGTTAAAATGAGTATCAAATTAACGATAAACTTTACCAACAGAGACACACGTACGCACTACACAGGTACGCAGTTTATTTGTCGCGCTGCTGTTTTTGTTTCACGCTCTAGCAGTTAAAAAACAGAACTGCATGCGTCTTGGAAGAACATTGTAACCGGCGCTACTTCTCTCCGTTTATGACTATGGACGAGTCACCCGTGCTACTCCACAGCTGCGGCGACACGCTGGACTAAAATAGTCCGAAAATAAACACTTATTTTAGGTGTACCATGGTGATTCAGGATACTGACTCCAGTACTCACCGATATGGTTTCGGAATCGGAACAACTCTAGGTCAAAGGAAAGAAGTGTGAGACACAGCTTTGGAGCAACTTAGTTGATTCACAACACTACATAACGGGTTCTCCCTCTGCGTGTGTTTCGCGTTGGATGACGGTCGTGCTGAGCGGTGCAGGTACAGAGAAGTAGAAGAAGAGAAGAGGATGATACCATTTGCTAAGCGGGGGTGTTTTCATTTTCATCCTTAACACATACATTTTAAACCACAAACTACGGAGTATGTTTTGGACATTATTTAACCTTGTCAAAGACGAACAAAAATTTTAGAATAACAACATTTCTTACTCCAAGTTTTAGGGGTGCTGAGCTCCTTCTTAGGGGTGCTAAAGCACCCCTAAAAAGGGGCTAGACTCGCCCTTGCCAGAGACTAAAACATATTTAAACCAAATGTTCAGTTTGTCAAAACACAACAAAGCCACTTTAAAATGAATAAATGATTAACAAACTTCGTCTTTGGTAGGGTTATTTTTGCTAATTTATTTCATTTAGCTCTAGCTCTAACAAAATGTCTTAAATTTTCAACGAAATAGCATGCATTATAAAATGTAACTAACACAAAGATTCTTACATTCTCCGTTCAGTCATTTCACAACGGATTCCAAAACGATAATGACTTATGAAGTTGACAAGACCCTCCAGCGTAAACCCTCTGTTAATTTCACATCAGCATTTCCTCTTAGGAAGTATGTGTGTTTTTTAAAGTAATCATTTAAACAAAAAATGTGTTTTAAACTGATAAGTCATTTTGAGTTTGTCACGACACATAATTTGATCGCACGGTGGGAACAGGAAGATTTCTGTATTCCCAGCTGTTAATTAGATGCGGATGGCGAGGTTGGCGACTAAGTTGGCCTAATAATTATTTTTTATATTAGTGGTGCTTGCAAAGCATCACTATTGTAATCTCACATACTTATTATTATACTTTTTATTATTTTATTTTTATTTTTTATTTTTATATCTCTTAACAAAACTTCGGCACCTAACTCGTCCTCAAGCACCGTTTGGCGTAGACCCACGAATGAGGTGTCAAATCGAACGACCTATTGAGGACACGTGTGCTATGACTTTTATAAGTTTATCGGGTACGGTATTTGCCCCAGGGGCAAAAAAGCGCCGAAAAATCCCATAGACTTAACATTGAGACAAACTTTGACGGCCACAGCTCCAAGCTAGGATTTCAGAGAAACGTGTGATTTGCCACATTTGAAGAGGCTGGCAGGCTCTGTAAGAGCATACCTCAATATGGGGTAAAAGTTGCACCCCTGGGGGCAGGAGCTGCCCAAAAATGCCCCAATTGACTTATAATGGTGTAGGACGGCCCATGAAATGAAAAGGCATAGGGATTTGTATTGAACATAGCTCTGGATCACAGTGTCATAGAGACAAGGGGTGGGCTCATTTTACTCAGACAACCAATCAGTCTCTCTGGATCATTGTGAAGCTATCAAGCCACGCCCTAGCAACCATTAAGAGCACCTTAGCAACAAGTCCCATAGACTTCTATTGAAAAAGATCAAAGGGATATCTCCGGATAGAAGTGTCATAGAAACACAAGGGTGGTCTCGCTTGACTCGGACAGCAAACAGCCAATCATGCATCACTTCAACACTTCCTAGCCCCTCCCTAGCAACCATTGTCGAGCACCTTAACAACCAAAATCCATAGAGGGATATCTTCCATTCTGAATGTCACAGAGGCATGGGAGTTGGTTTATATCATTCATACTGACAAGCAGCCTTTGGAGATTCATGATTGGCAGCTGCCAAGCCACTCCCTAGCAACTACACAGAGTACCCTAGCAACCGCTTAGCAGTAACTATATCTCTGCACCAGAAAATCAGAGAGACTTCTGGGTTGATTTATTTCAATCAGGATGGCAAGGAGACTTGATAAGTATCACTATGTTAACTGCCTAGCAACCAGATGGGGTTACCCTAGCAACCGAGTAACAAATCACATATCTCTGCATCAGAAAAACGTACAGACTTCCGGGTTGACTTATTTCAATCAGGATGGCAAGGACACTTCATTAGTATCACTATGGTAACTGCCTAGCAACCAGATGGGCTTACCCTAGCAACCGAAGTAACAAATCACATATCTCTGCATCACAAAAACATAGAGACTTCCGGGTTGACTTATTTCAATCAGGATGGCAAGGACACTTGATAAGTATCACTATGTTAACTGCCTAGCAACCAGATGGGGTTACCCTAGCAACCGAGTAACAAATCACATATCTCTGCATCAGAAAAACGTAGAGACTTCCGGGTTGACTTATTTCAATCAGGATGGCAAGGACACTTCATTAGTATCACTATGGTAACTGCCTAGCAACCACATGAGCTTACTCCTAGCAACCGAGTAACAAATCACATATCTCTGCATCAGAAAACGTACAGACTTCCGGGTTGACTTATTTCAATCAGGATGGCAAGGACACTTGATTAGTATCACTATGATTACTGCCTAGCAACCAGATGGGGTTACCCTAGCAACCGAGTAACAAATCACATATCTCTGCACCAGAACATAGTACTGACTTCCGGGTTGATTTATTTCACTCAGGATGGCAAGGACACTTCATTACTATCACTATGGTAACTGCCTAGCAACCAGATGGGGTTACCCTAGCAACCGAGAAACAAATCACATATCTCGGCACCAGAAAAGAGTACAGACTTCCAGGTTGATTTATTTCAACCAGGATGGCAAGGACACTTCATTAGTATCAATATGGTAACTGCCTAGCAACCACATGGGGTTACCCTAGCAACCGAGTAACAAATCACATATCTCTGCATCAGAAAACGTAGATACTTCTGGGTTGACTTATTTCAATCAGGATGGCAAGGACACTTGATTACTATCACTATGGTAACTGCCTAGCAACCAGATGGGGTTACCCTAGCAACCGCAAGTAACAAATCACATATCTCTGCACCACAAAATAGTACTGACTTCCGGGTTGATTTATTTCACTCAGGATCGCAAGGACACTTGATTACTATCACTATGGTAACTGCCTAGCAACCAGATGGGGTTACCCTAGCAACCGAGAAACAAATCACATATCTCTGCACCAGAAAAGAGTACAGACTTCCGGGTTGATTTATTTCACTCAGGATCGCAAGGACACTTGATTACTATCACTATGGTAACTGCCTAGCAACCAGATGGGGTTACCCTAGCAACCGAGTAACAAATCACATATCTCTGCACCAGAAAAGAGTACAGACTTCCGGGTTGATTTATTTCAACCAGGATGGCAAGGACACTTCATTAGTATCAATATGGTAACTGCCTAGCAACCAGATGGGGTTACCCTAGCAACCGAAGTAACAAATCACATATCTCTGCACCAGAAAACACTACAGACTTCCGGGTTGACTTATTTCACTCAGGATGGAAAGGAGCCATGTATTGTATTACCTTGGTAACTGCATAGCAACCACATGGGCTTACCCTAGCAACCAAGTAACAAATCACATATTTCTGCACCAGAAAATCGTACAGACTTCTGGGCTGATTTATTTATGACCATAATTTTTGTTCTTTTCAAGTTACAACATGCTGTTTGATCTAGTTTTGCCACTGCAAGCACCACTCACATTTTCTTCAGGAAATGTACCTATCTAGTTATTTTTATTTTTCTTATTTTTATATCTCTTAACAAAACTTCGCACCTAACTCGCCCCAAGACCGCTTGGCGAGACCCACCTAATGAGGTGTCAAATCGAACGCCTATTGAGGACACGCGTGCTATGACTTTTATGTTTATCGGGGTACGGTATTTGCCCCAGGGGCAAAAAAGCAGCCTAAAAATCCCATAGACTTAACATTGAGACAAACTTTGACGGCCACAGCTCCAAGCTTAGGATTTCAGAGAAACGCAGTGATTTGCCACATTTGAAGAGGCTGGCAGGCTCTGTAAGAGCATACCTCAATATGGGGTAAAAGCTGCACCTCTGGGGGCAGGAGCTGCCCAAAAATGCCCCAATTGACTTATAATGGTGTAGGACTGCCCCTGAAATGAAAAGGCATAGGGATTTGTATTGAACATAGCTCTGGATCACAGTGTCATAGAGACGAGGGGTGGGCTCATTTTACTCAGACGACCAATCAGTCTCTCAGGATCATTGTGAAGCTATCAAGCCACGCCCTAGCAACCATTAAGAGCACCTTAGCAACAAGTCCCATAGACTTCTATTGAAACAGATCAAAGGGATATCTCCGGATAGAAGTGTCATAGAAACACAAGGGTGGTCTCTGCTTTACTCGGACAGCAAACAGCCAATCATGCATCAAATCAACACTTCCTAGCCCCTCCCTAGCAACCATTGTCGAGCACCTTAACAACCAAAATCCATAGAGGGATATCTTCCATTCTGAATGTCACAGAGGCATGGGAGTTGGTTTATATCATTCATACTGACAAGCAGCCTTTGGAGATTCATGATTGGCAGCTGCCAAGCCACTCCCTAGCAACTAAACAGAGTACCCTAGCAACCGCTTAGCAGTAACTATATCTCTGCACCAGAAAATCAGAGAGACTTCTGGGTTGATTTATTTCAATCAGGATGGCAAGGACACTTGATTAGTATCACTATGGTAACTGCCTAGCAACCAGATGGGGTTACCCTAGCAACCGAAGTAACAAATCACATATCTCTGCATCAGAAAACGTAGAGACTTCCGGGTTGACTTATTTCAATCAGGATGGAAAGGAGACTTCATTAGTATCACTATGGTAACTGCCTAGCAACCAGATGGGCTTACCCTAGCAACCGAAAGTAACAAATCACATATCTCTGCATCACAAAAACATACAGACTTCCGGTTTGACTTATTTCAATCAGGATGGCAAGGACACTTGATTAGTATCACTATGGTAACTGCCTAGCAACCACATGGGGTTACCCTAGCAACCTACTAACAAATCACATATTTCTGCACCAGAACATTATACAGACTTCTGGGTTGATTTATTTATGACCACAATTTCTGTTCTTTTCAAGTTACAGCATGCTATTTGATCTAGTTTTGCCACTGGCAAGCACCACTCACATTTTCTTCAGGAAATGTACCTATCTAGTTAGTTCTACTTATTATTTTTATTTTTCTTATTATTTTATATCTCTTAACAAAACTTCGCACCTAACTCGTCCCAAGACCGCTTAGTGAGACCCACCTAATGAGGTGTCAAATCGAACGGCCTATTGAGGACACGTGTGCTATGACTTTTATGTTTATCGGGTACGGTATTTGCCCCAGGGGCAAAAAAGCAGCCTAAAAATCCCATAGACTTAACATTGAGACAAACTTTGACGGCCACAGCTCCAAGCTTAGGATTTCAGAGAAACGCAGTGATTTGCCACATTTGAAGAGGCTGGCAGGCTCTGTAAGAGCATACCTCAATATGGGGTAAAAGCTGCACCTCTGGGGGCAGGAGCTGCCCAAAAATGCCCCAATTGACTTATAATGGTGTAGGACTGCCCCTGAAATGAAAAGGCATAGGGATTTGTATTGAACATAGCTCTGGATCACAGTGTCATAGAGACGAGGGGTGGGCTCATTTTACTCAGACGACCAATCAGTCTCTCAGGATCATTGTGAAGCTATCAAGCCACGCCCTAGCAACCATTAAGAGCACCTTAGCAACAAGTCCCATAGACTTCTATTGAAACAGATCAAAGGGATATCTCCGGATAGAAGTGTCATAGAAACACAAGGGTGGTCTCGCTTTACTCGACAGCAAACAGCCAATCATGCATCAAATCAACACTTCCTAGCCCCTCCCTAGCAACCATTGTCGAGCACCTTAACAACCAAAATCCATAGAGGGATATCTTCCATTCTGAATGTCACAGAGGCATGGGAGTTGGTTTATATCATTCATACTGACAAGCAGCCTTTGGAGATTCATGATTGGCAGCTGCCAAGCCACTCCCTAGCAACTAAACAGAGTACCCTAGCAACCGCTTAGCAGTAACTATATCTCTGCACCAGAAAATCAGAGAGACTTCTGGGTTGATTTATTTCAATCAGGATGGCAAGGACACTTGATTAGTATCACTATGGTAACTGCCTAGCAACCAGATGGGGTTACCCTAGCAACCGAAAGTAACAAATCACATATCTCTGCATCAGAAAAACGTAGAGACTTCCGGGTTGACTTATTTCAATCAGGATGGAAAGGAGACTTCATTAGTATCACTATGGTAACTGCCTAGCAACCAGATGGGCTTACCCTAGCAACCGAAGTAACAAATCACATATCTCTGCATCACAAAAACATACAGACTTCCGGGTTTGACTTATTTCAATCAGGATGGCAAGGACACTTGATTAGTATCACTATGGTAACTGCCTAGCAACCACATGGGGTTACCCTAGCAACCTACTAACAAATCACATATTTCTGCACCAGAACATTATACAGACTTCTGGGTTGATTTATTTATGACCACAATTTCTGTTCTTTTCAAGCAGGCTATTTGATCTAGTTTTGCCACGGCAAGCACCACTCACATTTTCTTCAGGAAATGTACCTATCTAGTTTTATTTTTATTAGTGGTGCTTGCAAAGCATCACTATTGTAATCTCACATACTTATTATTATACTTTTATTTTTATTTTTATTTTTATTTTTATATCTCTTAACAAAACTTCGCACCTAACTCGTCCCCAAGACCGCTTAGCGAGACCCACCTAATGAGGTGTCAAATCGAACGCCTATTGAGGACACGTGTGCTATGACTTTTATGTTTATCGGGTACGGTATTTGCCCCAGGGCAAAAAAGCGCCTAAAAATCCCATAGACTTAACATTGAGACAAACTTTGACGGCCACAGCTCCAAGCTTAGGATTTCAGAGAAACGCGTGATTTGCCACATTTGAAGAGGCTGGCAGGCTCTGTAAGAGCATACCTCAATATGGGGTAAAAGTTGCACCCCTGGGGGCAGGAGCTGCCCAAAAATGCCCCAATTGACTTATAATGGTGTAGGACGCCCATGAAATGAAAAGGCATAGGGATTTGTATTGAACATAGCTCTGGATCACAGTGTCATAGAGACGAGGGGTGGGCTCATTTTACTCAGACAACCAATCAGTCTCTCGGATCATTGTGAAGCTATCAAGCCACGCCCTAGCAACCATTAAGAGCACCTTAGCAACAAGTCCCATAGACTTCTATTGAAAAAGATCAAAGGGATATCTCCGGATAGAAGTGTCATAGAAACACAAGGGTGGTCTCGCTTGACTCGACAGCAAACAGCCAATCATGCATCACTTCAACACTTCCTAGCCCCTCCCTAGCAACCATTGTCGAGCACCTTAACAACCAAAATCCATAGAGGGATATCTTCCATTCTGAATGTCACAGAGGCATGGGAGTTGGTTTATATCATTCATACTGACAAGCAGCCTTTGGAGATTCATGATTGGCAGCTGCCAAGCCACTCCCTAGCAACTACACAGAGTACCCTAGCAACCGCTTAGCAGTAACTATATCTCTGCACCAGAAAATCAGAGAGACTTCTGGGTTGATTTATTTCAATCAGGATGGCAAGGAGACTTGATAAGTATCACTATGTTAACTGCCTAGCAACCAGATGGGGTTACCCTAGCAACCGAAGTAACAAATCACATATCTCTGCATCAGAAAACGTAGAGACTTCCGGGTTGACTTATTTCAATCAGGATGGCAAGGACACTTCATTAGTATCACTATGGTAACTGCCTAGCAACCAGATGGGCTTACCCTAGCAACCGAAAGTAACAAATCACATATCTCTGCATCACAAAAACATAGAGACTTCCGGGTTGACTTATTTCAATCAGGATGGCAAGGACACTTGATTAGTATCACTATGTTAACTGCCTAGCAACCAGATGGGGTTACCCTAGCAACCGAGTAACAAATCACATATCTCTGCATCAGAAAAACGTAGAGACTTCCGGGTTGACTTATTTCAATCAGGATGGCAAGGACACTTCATTAGTATCACTATGGTAACTGCCTAGCAACCACATGAGCTTACCCTAGCAACCGAGTAACAAATCACATATCTCTGCATCAGAAAACGTAGAGACTTCCGGGTTGACTTATTTCAATCAGGATGGCAAGGACACTTGATTAGTATCACTATGATTACTGCCTAGCAACCAGATGGGGTTACCCTAGCAACCGAAAGTAACAAATCACATATCTCTGCACCAGAAAATAGTACTGACTTCCGGGTTGATTTATTTCACTCAGGATGGCAAGGACACTTCATTACTATCACTATGGTAACTGCCTAGCAACCAGATGGGGTTACCCTAGCAACCGAGAAACAAATCACATATCTCTGCACCAGAAAAGAGTACAGACTTCCAGGTTGATTTATTTCAACCAGGATGGCAAGGACACTTCATTAGTATCAATATGGTAACTGCCTAGCAACCACATGGGGTTACCCTAGCAACCGAGTAACAAATCACATATCTCTGCATCAGAAAACGTAGATACTTCTGGGTTGACTTATTTCAATCAGGATGGCAAGGACACTTGATTACTATCACTATGGTAACTGCCTAGCAACCAGATGGGGTTACCCTAGCAACCGAAAGTAACAAATCACATATCTCTGCACCAGAAAATAGTACTGACTTCCGGGTTGATTTATTTCACTCAGGATCGCAAGGACACTTGATTACTATCACTATGGTAACTGCCTAGCAACCAGATGGGGTTACCCTAGCAACCGAGAAACAAATCACATATCTCTGCACCAGAAAAGAGTACAGACTTCCGGGTTGATTTATTTCACTCAGGATCGCAAGGACACTTGATTACTATCACTATGGTAACTGCCTAGCAACCAGATGGGGTTACCCTAGCAACCGAGAAACAAATCACATATCTCTGCACCAGAAAAGAGTACAGACTTCCGGGTTGATTTATTTCAACCAGGATGGCAAGGACACTTCATTAGTATCAATATGGTAACTGCCTAGCAACCAGATGGGGTTACCCTAGCAACCGAAGTAACAAATCACATATCTCTGCACCAGAAAACACTACAGACTTCCGGGTTGACTTATTTCACTCAGGATGGAAAGGAGCCATGTATTGTATTACCTTGGTAACTGCATAGCAACCACATGGGCTTACCCTAGCAACCGAGTAACAAATCACATATTTCTGCACCAGAAAATCGTACAGACTTCTGGGCTGATTTATTTATGACCATAATTTTTTTCTTTTCAAGTTACAACATGCTGTTTGATCTAGTTTTGCCACGGCAAGCACCACTCACATTTTCTTCAGGAAATGTACCTATCTAGTTATTTTTATTTTTATTTTTCTTATTTTTATATCTCTTAACAAAACTTCGCACCTAACTCGTCCCCAAGACCGCTTGCGTGAGACCCACCTAATGAGGTGTCAAATCTAACGCCTATTGAGGACACGCGTGCTATGACTTTTATGTTTATCGGGTACTGTATTTGCCCCAGGGGCAAAAAAGCAGCCTAAAAATCCCATAGACTTAACATTGAGACAAACTTTGACGCCACAGCTCCAAGCTTAGGATTTCGAGAAACGCAGTGATTTGCCACATTTGAAGAGGCTGGCAGGCTCTGTAAGAGCATACCTCAATATGGGGTAAAAGTTGCACTCCTGGGGGCAGGAGCTGCCCAAAAATGCCCCAATTGACTTATAATGGTGTAGGATCTGCCCATGAAATGAAAAGGCATAGGGATTTGTATTGAACATAGCTCTGGATCACAGTGTCATAGAGACGCAGGGGTGGGCTCATTTTACTCAGACGACCAATCAGTCTCTCAGGATCATTGTGAAGCTATCAAGCCACGCCCTAGCAACCATTAAGAGCACCTTAGCAACAAGTCCCATAGACTTCTATTGAAACAGATCAAAGGGATATCTCCTGATAGAAGTGTCATAGAAACACAAGGGTGGTCTCTGCTTTACTCGGACAGCAAACAGCCAATCATGCATCAAATCAACACTTCCTAGCCCCTCCCTAGCAACCATTGTCGAAGCACCTTAACAACCAAAATCCATAGAGGGATATCTTCCATTCTGAATGTCACAGAGGCATGGGAGTTGGTTTATATCATTCATACTGACAAGCAGCCTTTGGAGATTCATGATTGGCAGCTGCCAAGCCACTCCCTAGCAACTAAACAGAGTACCCTAGCAACCGCTTAGCAGTAACTATATCTCTGCACCAGAAAATCAGAGAGACTTCTGGGTTGATTTATTTCAATCAGGATGGCAAGGACACTTGATTAGTATCACTATGGTAACTGCCTAGCAACCAGATGGGGTTACCCTAGCAACCGAAAGTAACAAATCACATATCTCTGCATCAGAAAACGTAGAGACTTCCGGGTTGACTTATTTCAATCAGGATGGAAAGGAGACTTCATTAGTATCACTATGGTAACTGCCTAGCAACCAGATGGGCTTACCCTAGCAACCGAAGTAACAAATCACATATCTCTGCATCACAAAAACATACAGACTTCCGGTTTGACTTATTTCAATCAGGATGGCAAGGACACTTGATTAGTATCACTATGGTAACTGCCTAGCAACCACATGGGGTTACCCTAGCAACCTACTAACAAATCACATATTTCTGCACCAGAACATTATACAGACTTCTGGGTTGATTTATTTATGACCACAATTTCTGTTCTTTTCAAGCAGGCTATTTGATCTAGTTTTGCCACGGCAAGCACCACTCACATTTTCTTCAGGAAATGTACCTATCTAGTTTTTATTAGTGGTGCTTGCAAAGCATCACTATTGTAATCTCACATACTTATTATACTTTTTATTTTTATTTTTATTTTTATATCTCTTAACAAAACTTCGGCACCTAACTCGCCCCAAGACCGCTTGACTGAGACCCACCTAATGAGGTGTCAAATCGAACGCCTATTGAGGACACGTGTGCTATGACTTTTATGTTTATCGGGTACGGTATTTGCCCCAGGGGCAAAAAAGCGCCTAAAAATCCCATAGACTTAACATTGAGACAAACTTTGACGGCCACAGCTCCAAGCTTAGGATTTCAGAGAAACGCGTGATTTGCCACATTTGAAGAGGCTGGCAGGCTCTGTAAGAGCATACCTCAATATGGGGTAAAAGTTGCACCTCTGGGGGCAGGAGCTGCCCAAAATGCCCCAATTGACTTATAATGGTGTAGGACTGCCCATGAAATGAAAAAGGCATAGGGATTTGTATTGAACATAGCTCTGGATCACAGTGTCATAGAGACGAGGGGTGGGCTCATTTTACTCAGACAACCAATCAGTCTCTCAGGATCATTGTGAAGCTATCAAGCCACGCCCTAGCAACCATTAAGAGCACCTTAGCAACAAGTCCCATAGACTTCTATTGAAACAGATCAAAGGGATATCTCCGGATAGAAGTGTCATAGAAACACAAGGGTGGTCTCGCTTGACTCGACAGCAAACAGCCAATCATGCATCACTTCAACACTTCCTAGCCCCTCCCTAGCAACCATTGTCGAGCACCTTAACAACCAAAATCCATAGAGGGATATCTTCCATTCTGAATGTCACAGAGGCATGGGAGTTGGTTTATATCATTCATACTGACAAGCAGCCTTTGGAGATTCATGATTGGCAGCTGCCAAGCCACTCCCTAGCAACTAAACAGAGTACCCTAGCAACCGCTTAGCAGTAACTATATCTCTGCACCAGAAAATCAGAGAGACTTCTGGGTTGATTTATTTCAATCAGGATGGCAAGGAGACTTGATTAGTATCACTATGGTAACTGCCTAGCAACCAGATGGGGTTACCCTAGCAACCGAAAGTAACAAATCACATATCTCTGCATCAGAAAAACGTAGAGACTTCCGGGTTGACTTATTTCAATCAGGATGGCAAGGACACTTCATTAGTATCACTATGGTAACTGCCTAGCAACCAGATGGGCTTACCCTAGCAACCGAAGTAACAAATCACATATCTCTGCATCACAAAAACATAGAGACTTCCGGGTTGACTTATTTCAATCAGGATGGCAAGGACACTTGATTAGTATCACTATGGTAACTGCCTAGCAACCAGATGGGGTTACCCTAGCAACCGAAGTAACAAATCACATATCTCTGCATCAGAAAAACGTAGAGACTTCCGGGTTGACTTATTTCAATCAGGATGGCAAGGACACTTCATTAGTATCACTATGGTAACTGCCTAGCAACCACATGAGCTTACCCTAGCAACCGAGTAACAAATCACATATCTCTGCATCAGAAAAACGTAGAGACTTCCGGGTTGACTTATTTCAATCAGGATGGCAAGGACACTTGATTAGTATCACTATGATAACTGCCTAGCAACCAGATGGGGTTACCCTAGCAACCGAAAGTAACAAATCACATATCTCTGCACCAGAAAATAGTACTGACTTCCGGTTGATTTATTTCACTCAGGATGGCAAGGACACTTCATTACTATCACTATGGTAACTGCCTAGCAACCAGATGGGGTTACCCTAGCAACCGAGAAACAAATCACATATCTCTGCACCAGAAAAGAGTACAGACTTCCAGGTTGATTTATTTCAACCAGGATGGCAAGGACACTTCATTAGTATCAATATGGTAACTGCCTAGCAACCACATGGGGTTACCCTAGCAACCAAAGTAACAAATCACATATCTCTGCATCAGAAAACGTAGATACTTCTGGGTTGACTTATTTCAATCAGGATGGCAAGGACACTTGATTACTATCACTATGGTAACTGCCTAGCAACCAGATGGGGTTACCCTAGCAACCGAGTAACAAATCACATATCTCTGCACCAGAAAATAGTACGAGACTTCCGGGTTGATTTATTTCACTCAGGATGGCAAGGAGCACTTGATTAGTATCACTATGGTAACTGCCTAGCAACCAGATGGGGTTACCCTAGCAACCGAGTAACAAATCACATATCTCTGCACCAGAAAAGAGTACAGACTTCTGGGTTGATTTATTTCACTCAGGATGGCAAGGACACTTGATTAGTATCACTATGGTAACTGCCTAGCAACCAGATGGGGTTACCCTAGCAACCGAGTAACAAATCACATATCTCTGCACCAGAAAAGCAGTAGAGACTTCCGGGTTGATTTATTTCAATCAGGATGGCAAGGACACTTCATTAGTATCACTATGGTAACTGCCTAGCAACCAGATGGGGTTACCCTAGCAACCGAAAGTAACAAATCACATATCTCTGCACCAGAAAACACTACAGACTTCCGGGTTGACTTATTTCACTCAGGATGGAAAGGAGCCATGTATTGTATTACCTTGGTAACTGCATAGCAACCACATGGGCTTACCCTAGCAACCTAGTAACAAATCACATATTTCTGCACCAGAAAATCGCATAGACTTCTGGGTTGATTTATTTATGACCATAATTTTTGTTCTTTTCAAGTTACAACATGCTGTTTGATCTAGTTTTGCCACTGCAAGCACCACTCACATTTTCTTCAGGAAATGTACCTATCTAGTTATTTTATTATTTTTATTTTTCTTATTTTTTATATCTCTTAACAAAACTTCGCACCTAACTCGCCCCAAGACCGCTTAGTGAGACCCACCTAATGAGGTGTCAAATCGAACGCCTATTGAGGACACGCGTGCTATGACTTTTATGTTTATCGGGGTACGGTACTTGCCCCAGGGGCAAAAAAGCAGCCTAAAAATCCCATAGACTTAACATTGAGACAAACTTTGACGCCACAGCTCCAAGCTTAGGATTTCAGAGAAACGCAGTGATTTGCCACATTTGAAGAGGCTGGCAGGCTCTGTAAGAGCATACCTCAATATGGGGTAAAAGCTGCACTCCTGGGGGCAGGAGCTGCCCAAAAATGCCCCAATTGACTTATAATGGTGTAGGACTGCCCCTGAAATGAAAAAGGCATAGGGATTTGTATTGAACATAGCTCTGGATCACAGTGTCATAGAGACGAGGGGTGGGCTCATTTTACTCAGACGACCAATCAGTCTCTCAGGATCATTGTGAAGCTATCAAGCCACGCCCTAGCAACCATTAAGAGCACCTTAGCAACAAGTCCCATAGACTTCTATTGAAACAGATCAAAGGGATATCTCCGGATAGAAGTGTCATAGAAACACAAGGGTGGTCTCTGCTTTACTCGACAGCAAACAGCCAATCATGCATCAAATCAACACTTCCTAGCCCCTCCCTAGCAACCATTGTCGAAAGCACCTTAACAACCAAAATCCATAGAGGGATATCTTCCATTCTGAATGTCACAGAGGCATGGGAGTTGGTTTATATCATTCATACTGACAAGCAGCCTTTGGAGATTCATGATTGGCAGCTGCCAAGCCACTCCCTAGCAACTAAACAGAGTACCCTAGCAACCGCTTAGCAGTAACTATATCTCTGCACCAGAAAATCAGAGAGACTTCTGGGTTGATTTATTTCAATCAGGATGGCAAGGACACTTGATTAGTATCACTATGGTAACTGCCTAGCAACCAGATGGGGTTACCCTAGCAACCGAAGTAACAAATCACATATCTCTGCATCAGAAAACGTAGAGACTTCCGGGTTGACTTATTTCAATCAGGATGGAAAGGAGACTTCATTAGTATCACTATGGTAACTGCCTAGCAACCAGATGGGCTTACCCTAGCAACCGAAGTAACAAATCACATATCTCTGCATCACAAAAACATACAGACTTCCGGTTTGACTTATTTCAATCAGGATGGCAAGGACACTTGATTAGTATCACTATGGTAACTGCCTAGCAACCACATGGGGTTACCCTAGCAACCTACTAACAAATCACATATTTCTGCACCAGAACATTATACAGACTTCTGGGTTGATTTATTTATGACCACAATTTCTGTTCTTTTCAAGCAGGCTATTTGATCTAGTTTTGCCACGGCAAGCACCACTCACATTTTCTTCAGGAAATGTACCTATCTAGTTAGTGGTGCTTGCAAAGCATCACTATTGTAATCTCACATACTTATTATTTTTATTTTATTTTATTTTATATCTCTTAACAAAACTTCGCACCTAACTCGCCCCAAGACCGCTTAGTGAGACCCACCTAATGAGGTGTCAAATCGAACGGCCTATTGAGGACACGTGTGCTATGACTTTTATGTTTATCGGGTACGGTATTTGCCCCAGGGGCAAAAAAGCGCCTAAAAATCCCATAGACTTAACATTGAGACAAACTTTGACGCTCACAGCTCCAAGCTTAGGATTTCAGAGAAACGCAGTGATTTGCCACATTTGAAGAGGCTGGCAGGCTCTGTAAGAGCATACCTCAATATGGGGTAAAAGTTGCACTCCTGGGGGGCAGGAGCTGCCCAAAAATGCCCCAATTGACTTATAATGGTGTAGGACGGCCCATGAAATGAAAAAGGCATAGGGATTTGTATTGAACATAGCTCTGGATCACAGTGTCATAGAGACGAGGGGTGGGCTCATTTTACTCAGACGACCAATCAGTCTCTCAGGATCATTGTGAAGCTATCAAGCCACGCCCTAGCAACCATTAAGAGCACCTTAGCAACAAGTCCCATAGACTTCTATTGAAACAGATCAAAGGGATATCTCCGGATAGAAGTGTCATAGAAACACAAGGGTGGTCTCGCTTGACTCGACAGCAAACAGCCAATCATGCATCACATCAACACTTCCTAGCCCCTCCCTAGCAACCATTGTCGAAGCACCTTAACAACCAAAATCCATAGAGGGATATCTTCCATTCTGAATGTCACAGAGGCATGGGAGTTGGTTTATATCATTCATACTGACAAGCAGCCTTTGGAGATTCATGATTGGCAGCTGCCAAGCCACTCCCTAGCA